>NC_045140.1:7351242-7651242 GCF_008831285.2 Nymphaea colorata
TCTTCCTTTAGCATGGTAGCAAGCAAGAAATTTGTAACTTGACCAAATAATATTTGTTTATTCCAGCAACTTCCTCACCCCTTTAGCAGCGTAAGCTTATTTGTCCATAAAAAGATAAACTAACCTAACCTAACCTAATGAGAACTTTGGAGAACACATGACACAAATGGATGTGTTTAGAATTCCAGAACTCCAAATGAGGTTGGGATAATAGTCACAAACATTGATCCTGGTGAGGCTAAGTCTTATGATATGAAGGATACCCAATTCTCCTTAGATGATTCTAGGAACTCTTCAGAACCAGTACACAAACAATCATTTTCAGTAAGAAGTCCAAAATTCCGAATGAGGCTGTGTCCACAATCACAAACAATGGTCTAAACTGATGCAACATATCAGGACTTGATATTTTTCTAATAGATCTAGTAAAACATGTCACTAAAGCTTTAAAACTACGGAAAAAATAAGTAGGGAAAAAATGGAAATGTTATTTATTAACGAATAGCAAATAAATGAAATTTTCACAATAATATTCTAATAATGTCGAGATACTATAAGAGATACTAAATTTCATGTATTTTCAATATCTTGCGAGACTTTAACATTTGTGCTTTCTAATATCTCATGATTTACAACTTACAGTTAACATTACTATATGATTATATGAACAACAATAAGACCAACTTGTCTGCGCCAATGCAACACTAGGTTGCTACAGGTGCAAGAAAGGACACAAAGGGTTAAGAGACCGACCAGATATAACTGTCACCTTATTTGAGTAATAGGCTATGCTGCTAAACGCATTAGGCAGAGCCTAGGGATTGAGTAAAACATAGAACCAAGGCACTTGCGCCAAAACAAATAAAACAAAAATAAAACGCAACATTAGATTTTATATACAGTCACATATATAGACACATCATAATACTCATATATACTCAATTTTTTTTCGTGAGTCCTTTTGACATGGGCCCTAACCTATCCACAAGCTTCAAAGCCCCAGCAACCTAGCGACGGCCACCAAGCTCTCCCCAGGTCACGTGCTTGTCAGCTGTTGGAGAAATTTGTCTGCACATCAAATTTGTGGCCGCATTCACTCTACTCGAATCAACGTCCTGTGTCAAGCAAGGCCAACAATAACAATGTGCATCTATGGTGATATGTCCTACTGCCTTGCAGCACGCAAGCTGATCCCATGCACCAACTGCCTCACCTTTGACTTCAGGTCCTGAGTGTCAAAAGAATCCGTCAATGTTTTCTTGCAGCACGGCCTCACTCAACCCAGCACAGTTGGGAAGGATAGGATTTCACTCATCCCATCAATAAACCCCATCCCAAAAATAGTAATGTTGCAGCAACCATTAGTAACCCCACCCCACCCCCCACCTTTCCATTCTGTCTTGGGACATGTGTTGAAGTATCTTTCATGAGTAGGCTGCTACTGCAATGACCCAGAAACTGCTGCCACATACCACACGACCCCATCATCCCACTGCTTACCACACATCTCTTGGGCTCCCTCAACCTAAACCAAGGTTTTGGTGTTCGCTCAGATCAGTAACCCTCTAGGATCATAATTCTCAGTCCGAACCTGGATCCACCTAAAACTTGGACTGAGTACCCAAACTTATTTGAATATCCAACCTGCAAAAACTTGGTTAAGCCAAGTTGGAAGGCCATGACCCTGGCCAAGACAATGTGTCATGGAATGGAGTTCATCAGTTTTTCCTTGGAGGGCCCAAGATCCTGCTTAAGCAGGTCTACCACTGGTAAGGCCCACATCATCAGGTGTCCCAAGTGAAGTTCAAGACATTTTGCATAAAAACAGCTAGCTAGGTGAATGACCAAGCTTTGGGGACCTAGCTGCTAAGCAAGCCTTTGACAACAGAGCCAGTAGGGTATTGAATCAAAGACATTCAAATTGGGTCATACCGAAGACAAAAATTAGAGTGAATTTTTACATGTAATTAGGTTTAGAGTCTTTAGACATTTAACATCTTCAAATGGAATTATAGAGAAGACAAAAATAGATCTAATTTTTACAATTAATTAGGTTAGACATGTAACATCAAGTTCAGTACCAAAAACAATTTTTCTCATTGAATTTGACCAAGTGGATTTGGAATCAAATCAAATATTAGACTATAAGCAATAAAAGCAGACCATCAACTTCATAACACAATGGCACATGAACCCTGTTGTATGGAATGCAAAACTGCAAATTACACCCACCAAGCTCAAAAGCATCTAAACTAATGGCTCTGAACCATGATACCAGAAGCATACATAATCAAATGTTCCTTAAGCTAGAAAACAGATGGTCTAAGTCACAAGGATATGCCAAAAATGGTGACGCACCCGAGTCAACGCGGATGCGGCCCGACAATACACCCAACTTGGTTTGACCGAGTCGGGTGTGGCTGGCAGCGCCCAACTTTTTTTTTTTTTCTTCTCCATCTTTTTCCTCTTCCTTTTTTCCTCTCCCTCTCCTTCCCCTTTTCCCTTTGTTTCTCTCTCTTTCCCTCTTTCCTCTGGATATGTTTCGCATGATTTATTTACCATTTTAGTAAATTCAATTACTTTATAGCATGGTATAAGATTTAAATATTTGGTAGCACAAAATCCACAGCCATGAATTCATAGATATGGGGCAATTCAAATGGTTGATTATGTAGTTTCGCTTGCATAATGACATACCCTCATAAATTGTGGTGCAGTACAAAAATAGTTAAGCGTGTTAAGCACATGCATCATTGTGCATTTGGGCAATACAACCAGATTTTGTTTACAGCAAAAAAGTAACGAAAATTAGGCACCCATTATAGAAAGTCCATTCAACTCTTTTCATTTTGCATCTTTGCTATCAAATGACAGCTTGAAACATCAGATGGAAAATGCTTTTACCCTGAGTAACATGCAAGTCAATTGCAGTAACTGCACCTGCCCACTCAGGTGCAATCAAACCCTATAGAATTAAGTTACTAAAAAAAAGGTTTATCCTTCTAGCTTTAGGGCTCAATTTCTTGCTCCCAAAATCACCAGAAGCTTCATTTTCATAAGTCCCTTCTCCCTCTCCATCTCTTTTTGTGTTTGGGTTTCCATGACTAACCAGCAACAGCAAGAAGACATCTGGCAGCAACAACCATCCATTTCCATCTCTTTCTCTCCCTCTCTCTCTATCTCAGTTCCCTCCAATGAATTTGATGAAGACCAATCACCGAGAGGCGAGTAAGCCTGGGTACCGGGCCGGGCTGCCTCCGTGTACCCGGTACCCTGCCCGGTCTGGCCCGGGCTCGGGCCGGGAAAACGGGCTATCGGGCCCGGTTGTGCAGCCCGGGTCGGCCCGGCCCGTAAATAATTTATAAAAAATATTTGTTATTATTTTTTAAACTTAATAATGTGTATTTTATAATTGAAATATATTTTATATTATTAAAAATAATTATTTTATAATTAAAAATAATTTTTTATTATCAGGCCCGGGCCGGGCCCGATGCCCACCCCTAGAGGCGAGTAGCAATGACTTTGACAAAAAACCCCTTCTCTTCTGACAGCTAGTGGGTGGTGGTGACACCTCTCTCGCTCTCAATTTCCTCTCCCAAATTCATCGACAACTTCAACCAGCAGCTATCAGCTTCCTCTATGCCTTTTTTTGGGTGACCATCAGCCTCCCTGTCTCATCACTTCCAGCAATGGCCGATGGTGAAAGAGTCCAGCCTCCCTGTCTCATCACTTCCAGTTCCAGCAATGGCGATGGTGAAAGAGTCCTCTTTATGGTGTTTCTCTCCACGCACCATGACCTCACACCTTACAGCTTACGTTAATTATGACTTTCCTGTTTGCTACTGTTATAATCTGTTTTATTGAATTGTTGTTATTTTTTTAGTTTTATTTTAGACTCTGGTTTAACCTGTCTTAGTGTCTTATAATCTGTTACTAATCTGATGTTGACTTATTTTATAATACTTTACTTTTATTAATACACTCTGCTTTATAAGTATAACCTGTCTTAGTGTCTTAAAATCTGTTTTAATCTGTTCTTATTTTACTTCTAATTTGTGTGCTGTGAACTAGCTTTAGCTGACATATATAATCCATCCTACTTTATTCTGTAATCTATTTTGTATGTAACGATCTGATTTAATCTGTTTCACTTTTATTATATAATCCGGTTTATCACCTGCCTTGGTCTTTTATAATTGGTTTTTATGTTAATTTTAATCTGTTTGTAGTGAACCTATTTTAGTGAACATGGACAATTCTTTTTCAGTGAAATATTGATAGATTGATACTATGACAGCTTGATAGTTGTAAATTGTTAGGTTTGTTGTTTGTGAACTATATATGCACACACACACACACACATATATATATAAGAACCCAAGTTTTTCAGAAAACCGCTGCAGACAACACCATGCACCCATGTGGCATAGCTTCTGCCCTGTTGGGTTACCAGCAAAACAGCATTTCCAATCAAGTAATTTCTTACGCGATCCATGAACTGTGTAATATACGTCTTCTTTAAGGTCACACAAAAGCAGTTCAACTTGCGAAGAAAACTCCCAGTTTTTCCCCCAACCGCTTAATTTGTTATACGTCTAAGTAAGAAATCACATTTGTTAAAGAGTATAACACTATAAATGAACGAAAAT
Organism: Nymphaea colorata; assembly: GCF_008831285.2. Lineage (NCBI taxonomy): Eukaryota > Viridiplantae > Streptophyta > Magnoliopsida > Nymphaeales > Nymphaeaceae > Nymphaea > Nymphaea colorata. The sequence continues at coordinate 7,355,895 of NC_045140.1, forward strand.
TCCCTGAATTGAAGGCATTGACAGTAACTGACTACAAACACAACATGGATCAAGCAACAAGACTCCACAAAAACGATGAATCGAAACAGGAACATCCCAAAAAAATAGATACAATCACATCCAAACCTTATGGCTCTTTGGCAAGTACCTCTAGATGATAAATAATCGTTTCTAAAGCATGGCATTCTAAGAACCTTTGATTGTGTTTTCTCAGATGGACTCCAATCAATTCAACATCTTACTTGAAAGAGAGGCAACCATATATACCAACAAACAGCGTAAGAATGGAGAAGGCCATAAATACAAGACAAAGAAAAAGAAAGAGGGTTCATCGCCAAAAAAAAAAAAAGCATGATTAGAAAATATAAAAACTTTTCAAAAGAACTTCGAAGTGATTCACCGGCATAAACAAGTGAATTACACAGGTGTTCACAATTCAATTTTCTTACTTGTGGAGTCTGAGCGAGCTGACTCGGCCATGGTTGGGAGCCGTACGGTAAGGACGTGGGTGGTGGTGGCGGATGCATGACTTGACTACCACCTACAAATGGCGGAGGAGGCTGTTGCATGGGAGGTGGCATAGGTTGGCTGCTACCCATAAATGGTGCTGCAGGTGCCTGCATCAACGGGGGTACGCTCTGAGTAGCTCCCAAGAACGGAGGTGCAGGCGGCCGCATAGTGGGTGAACAAGATTGGCCACCGCTGAATGGCGCTGGGGCTGCTTGCATCGGTGGGGCAACTGAAGCATGACTAGCGCCCACGAACGGCGTCGCCTGGGGCTGCATCATTGGACCCGGTACTCCTTGGCTGCCACCTAAAAATGGGGCGCGAGACTGTTGAACCTGCGGCAGGATGCCGGGAACGTTCTGACTATCAGCCATCGGACGTACGCCGGGTGGCGGCGGAGGCCCACGCGCCAAACCAGGCGGACCCTGCACGGTAGGAGGAAATCGAGATCCAGGAGGCACAAACGCTGCTGGTCCGTTACTTATAGCCGTCGGACCGCTTGACGGCGGCGAAGCGGAGAACGGGCCGGCCTAGACGCGGCCGGAGGAGGCGGCTGAGCGAACCCCATCGGTCGACCAGGCCCAATATTCCCGTCACAAACGGCGGAGGCGACACGCCCCGAAGAGGAGGAGCGTACGTAGGTGCGTCCGTGCGAGCGATGGGCATTGGGGAGGATCCGGCGCCGGCAAAGGGCGCAGGACGAGTAACCGGCGCGTTAGGACGAGTAACCGGCGCGTTAGGGCGAGTCACGTACAGGTTCTGAATACCCGCAGCTAGAGCGTCGGGTGGCCCCTGAGGATGGCCGGGGTAGCCAGGTCTAGGTGCCGATGACGCCATAAACGGCCGATCCTGTCGAAATACCGTCGCGGACGCGCGCGATTTGTCGATAAACCAAGGATCGTCGCCCCCCGATCTAGACGAGGCCGGGGTCGTCGGAGATCAACCTCGGAACCGCAAGAAAGAAAGAAAGAGAATGAGGTGATCGGATCTGAGATATCTGATAGAGAAAGAAAAGTGGAGCGCAATTAATAGATTCGTAAGAAGACGGAAGGGAAGAAGAAGAAGGGAGAGAAGAAAGAACGAAGAACGGTCTCTATCGCTTTCTCTTCCCTTCTTCCGAACGAACGCGGGCTATGCGTAATTGAGAAACGCAAGGGTGCTGCAATTAGTAAAATCTAAAATGTATGCTAACGCGCACACGCTCACCCCTCTCTCTCTCCTCCGTTTTCTTTTTTCGCCTCCTTTTCTTTTTGTTCGCTAAATCTGGCACCTCATCGTCCATCTAAGCCGATTTCTTGGTTTCTTGTTTTAAAACATAATTTTTTATTTACGACTCAGTAACTATCAGCTTTTCACTTTTTATGGAGCAAACATAATTTTTTATGTACGACTCAGTCAGCTTTTAACTTATTATGGAGCATTGCATAGCTGGTAAAACTGATTCATATGAACTACTCACATCACCAGTTGGTTCATATGAACAACTCACATCACCAGTTCAATTCCTATTGGCGCCGTGCTCTATCAGTTGAGTGGGGCGCATTTATTAAATTGACCGCGCACTGTCTTCTCTTCTCGTATAAGTACCGAAAAAAATAGTCCTACTTAACTCCGTTTGTTAGATGTATACAGGCCAATTTGTTCAAGACTTTAACATTGTGTTATATATTTAAAGTGCATTTGAGAACCACATGTGCTCCAACGGAATCAAAATTAAGAGACCCAACTTTTGATTAATCCAAAAATGAGCTCTTAGCTTTTGAAAGTTTGCATTTCACCACTTCAGCTTATGAAATAATTTACAAGGAAACAACTCCATGACAAGAGGGTGTTGCATGTTCATACCCAAACATGCAGTCGTGTGTTTGGTGGAGATGCAAAATATCTAATTCCCATATTGCTTATGAACAAAAAAGAAGCTGCCCAAAAAATGCCCTCAAACCCTATTACATTGCATGGTTTGGCATAATGTTTCGTGGACATAGACCTATCTTGGCAGAAAAGTTGATTTGATTGTATTTGGACCATTTGAATGAGGCAGTTGTGGAGCCACATATAGGCTGGTGTGGGCAACTAGTGCCTCAGTTTTCCTTCAGATTTACATTAAGGTCTTGTAATATTTACTTTTGTTATATATGTAAATGCTCATTCAGATATAAAAGTTTGTAAAATAGTGACTTCTCAAAAAGTTTTGTTGTCTCCGCCACTGAGCGGGGCCATGTTAATCTCTCTACATCGTTTCGATTTTATTGGATTCTCCAAATAGACAAATTGATTGCATTGGAAAGTTGACATGTATTAGTGAATAAGATGATAGAGCCTAAAGAAAAAGACAGGCCAATTCATCAAATCATTGGACACAACAAAAGAAGCCACAAAGAAAGAGAGAAAAAAAAAATTATAGTTGGAAGTAATGCTGAATAAATAAACTGGCAAACAAATTGACTGGAGTCACTATCAAGTAAGAACCGCTTTATGTCATCATGTTTGTTCAAAGACAATATGCTTATGCTCAAAAACCATGCTTTGTAGTGTCGTATTGTTCTTTCATGTTCAAAAGTTCGTATCAGCAGCCTCATAGTTGGATATATTAAACAAACATTTGAACTTGTAAAATTGTTATGGAAGCAACAATGCCAAAAAAAAAAAACAGAAAAACAAATTGGTGAAAATCACTATCAAGCAACGACCTCTTTATGTTGTCATGTTTTGTCCAAAAAATCGAATGTTTATACTAAAAAACCATGTTTCATAGTGTCATATTGTTATTGCATGTTCAAAAGTTGGTCTCAACAGTCTCATAGTTAAACATATTACGCAAACATTTGAACCTATCCAAATATTTGCTGGTTTATGAGAACAAGAAAAAAGGTGTCATGAACTGTTAACGTACAACAATTCATTTAATCGAACAAATTGTTTGGTATCATTTGTGTTATTATTTCGCTACATCATTTTATGCATAGTTCGATTCATGTGCTAAAAATAGTTATCATATACATGAATTGGCTATCATGAGAACATGTAGCTTACATGTTCACCGCATCAAAGCATTTTGTCCAAGTTTTGCTTTGAAGTGTGAAGCGGACATGTTTAGCAACATTAGCAATATGTTTCAAACTGTTCTTGATGACATATAAATGAAATATCTCATGAGATGATTTTTATTTTTATTAAGGCATTGTATAAAGAGCATTCCTCCTCTCCTTGAGAAATAAAACAGCAGGCAGCGAACAGCCTTTTGCCCTGTCTGTTTCTTGTGCTCTGTTCTTTCGTTTGCACTCTGAAATTTTACATAGTATCAGAGCAAACTACTGCTGGTGAAAGTTCGTCTGCCCCAAATACTCCTGTTATCACACCACCACCATTGTCCTCAACATCAGAAATGCTGGCTGATCTGGTTAGTCCATATTTCTTGCACCAATCAGACAATCCAGGTGCGTTATTGGTTTCTCAACCTTTGTCTGGTGACAACTACACGTGAGATTTGTCGATGGCTCAATCTTCGAACCAGCTGTTTCATCACCGTAATATATTTTTTGGAAACGTTGCAATAATATGGTGTTATCATGGATTATAAATGCTCGTTCTAAAGAAATTGCCACTAGTGTGATCTACGCTCATGTGGTTTGGAAGGATCTGCATGATTGATACACTCAAGGCACAGCCACACAAAAATTTCATGTTAAAACTGCAATAAACAGGCATCTATAAGAGATCGGATCTGTTGTAACATACTTTACTAAAACTCAAGGGGCTTTGGGAGGAACTGTCTTCATATGAACCTCTGCCCATTTGTACCTGTGGTGCCATAAAAAAGTTTAGCAATCAACAAGACGAGGAAAAGGTGATGCAGGTTTTAGTGAACCACCATGAATCGTATTAATAAGAAGTCAGATATTGTTAATGGATCCTTTCCCCTCCATTGGAGAGGTGTATTCTCTTATTTTACAAGAAGAAAAACAGAGAGAAGTAAAACTGCTTCCCTCAATAGAGAACGCTAGTGTGCTCTCTAGCAATTGCTATCCAACGCCAATCTTAAGTAAAATGATACGGAAATCAGTGCTATTCGTGATTAATTTTACGAGTGACTTATTATAACGATCCTGTTAACTGCCGAAAACCGAATTTGCGTAGATTAATGGCATTACACTGTGGAGATCTGATTTCTGCAGCTTGACGCCTTCCAATGGCAGAGGTGCCAACAGAGCTCCAACCACTTGCTTTGCTTGGAACTTTAACCAATTAAATTTGGGCAAAAACGAAGATTTAGCAAAGTTTCGAAAGCATTCGCCCTGGAGCGGTATTTCTGGCTTCCGCCGGCAAAATTCACGAGTTCATTGTTTTCTCAGAAGGACAGCACAGAGAGGATATTCTAGAAATCCAGAAATTGCTTGGCAGAACATTTGGTATGGCCTTCATTTTGCCATTTACGCTGGCAAGACGTTGCTGTATCGCTTTTCATCATCTGCATGGCTAATTTTAATACAAATTTATTTCATTATTGAATCAAATTATCACACGAAGTAGTCGATTATATATCACACAATAAGGAGCGTAAGTTGCACCTTTTCATTTCAAGTTCCAAATTAAACAAGTTGCAACTAAAAATCCTGGTATCATCCAAGTAATGAAACAATAAAAGAGGCTCTGCATAATGTTATCCAGGTAAGCAAACAACGATACATAGCACCCCCTTGGACAAATACTCATACATACCAGCCCGAATAAATAATCTAAGATTTCCACAGCGTGAATAAAATCATTTCCAACCATAAAAGTAGGCCTTAGTGATATTCTAGTAAAGCTCTTATATAAGACAGCTGGGCTATCCACATTTAAATGCTAAAAGGAAAGCCAATTATGCGTCAAGCAAAGTCTCGCTCATGTTTTAAGTTAACTCTTCCATCAGCCCCTGAAATTTCCAAAATAGGACGCACGTTAGGAGATGATATACACCCCCGTTTCCAGTACGTGTATAGAAGCATAAAATTCAAAAAGCCACATAAGCTGCACTTATGATTCCTAGATTACCTGGGAAATAAATTGTTCGGCATCTGTACGCTTCATCAAATGCACCGAGTTGTTAGTCAGTGATGGATGCTACCTGGTCACCAAGCAAGACATCACCAATATCACAACGGACACGGACCAGTATCGATGGATCATTAGGCGGGATCATGTCCTGTTAAAGACAGTATAAACATTTTTGAATGAGAGAGAAAAGAGAGAAAGAGAGAGAGAGAGAGGGAGACAGAGACAGAGACAGAGACCACTGTCAAATCCAGATCTATTTCTGACATATAAACCTCCAAAGCAGCACAGTGATTCTTGAAATACTCCTCTTCTGAGTAGTTAAGCTTTGATTGAATCTCTTCAGGAGGTATAGTCCCAATTTTCCATCTCAGGCTCCGTATTATTTCTGCCCGGTTGTACCTAGATGATATCCACAAGAGTGAGAGAAAGATGAGCAAGAAAGGATGTGCATGAGGGCCCCCATTTTCCGCAAGCATACGGAAACGATAAAAAGTGGGTCAGTTACATGTAGGCCATAAGACAACGCTTGTTTCTTATCAGGGAAAGGTGGTGAATTACAGCACCGAAATGATCAGAATTTCTAGTTGTTTGTATGTCTAATCCATCATCCTGAATTTTCCTGTGAAAAATAAACAAATAAATTAGCATCTAGTCCAAGGTAAATCTCAATAGTGCAGCTACTGAAGATAGAAATATGAAGGAAAACATACAGCTAAGTCGCAACAATTCCATACAAACAAGAAAAGATGCACAACCACAGTACTAGTAAATCCAAACTGTGACATAGTGAACAAAGCTAACCAAATTTCTCACATTCATATATTCAAGTCCTTACAAGTTTTTTTCTTTAATTGCAGAAACAATCTTGGAATAAGAATTATCAAATATTTCAAGAGTACAGCCACCTACATAGAACTGAAAACTACGAGAGTAATGATCATACCTCATCAAAGACTGAAGATGCAAGTGGTGCTCATCACATTTTCTGAAAACTTGTTCAAAGATATCATTCTGAGATTGAAAGAAAAAAAAAGGAAAGAAAGTTGAATCTCATTGACCTAGAAAATTGAATTAAAGTAATACCTGAAATCAATGTTATATGTATCGTACGATACGGACGTGTATCGTACGATACGTATCGTCTGTATCAAGCGTAACGATACGTTACGCTATTAATTTGCGATACGGGTGCGTATCGCCCATATCGTGCGATACAGGATCAAAACTAAAAAGGGACCCGACGGCCCCTTCTTTGCGTATTTTTTTAAAGCCGACGCTCCTCTCTCTCTCTTCTCTTCTTTCTAAACATTGCAAGAGACGTGGGAGGGAGAGTTGCATTAAGATTTGCCTGTGAAGAAGCTTTATTTCTCGTTGTGGGAAGCCTCGGAACGGTGGGAAGCTTGGAGGAAGAGGGTTTTTTGGTTTCTTACACCAAGAAGGTAAGAAATAACTCATTTTTTCCATTGAATCGTTCATTTCTCTTATTACCTACATTTATTTGTATGTTTTTACTTGTTTTGTAAAGATATAATGTTGGATCCTGCATGGCACTGGTGTACAAGGGTGAATCCCAAAGATAGGTTAAGAGTTAAGTGCAATTATTGTAAGCAAATCATATCAGGAGGGATCTCTCACTTTAAAAACCATATAGCTCGTACACACAGCGATATGGCTGCTTGCTCTGGCTCCCAAGAGAACCCATTGCCAGCGTATGTAAATCACCAGTGTATGGAGCTTCTTAATGCAGTGAAAGCAAATAGGATTGAAAAGGAAATGCAAGATGCAGAGGAAGGACATGGGGACCCACATGATGAGGAAGAAGGTGAAGGTGAAGATGTTGACCTTGAATAAGAAGATGTTGGTGTCAGTTTGGGAACAGACAAAGGGGAAGACATCATGCATGGAGGTGGTTCTTCTGCAACTGCAACCAAAAAAAGAAGAGGTGCAAGTGCAAGTTCAGTTTCACAAGGATGTGGCAAGAGTCATGGTCGTACTGGTGGTGGTAGAGTACCTACTATGAGGTCGAGTAATATGTTTGGTTCGATCAAGAATTTTTTTCCCAATTATACTGCTACTGGTGCTCAACCTGAGATTCGTATAGCCATGCAATCAAAAGATGTTGTTGAAGTAGCAGATGAAACCATAGGAAGGTGGTTCTATGATGCATGAATAGAACGTTGGTAAACTTTCTTGTATATTGCCCCCTTGGTACTATGTTCTTAAAATTTGTTGATTTGTCTGATACTCCTAAGACTGCTGATGTTTTGTTTGAGGTTTTTGATAAAGTTATACAAGAAGTTGGGCCTGAAAATGTTGTGCAATTTATCACTGATAATGCAACATATTATAAAGCTGTAGGTGAAATGTTAGCAGCATGATATGGGACTTTTTATTGGAGTCCATGTGCTGCTCATTGTGTAAATCTTATGCTTCAGGATCTAGGTGAAAGAGATGATATGAAGTTGACAGTTCATAGATGCCAAGAAATCACGAAGTTTATTTATAATCATGCTTATGTCTTGAATTTGATGACGAAATTCACAAATGGGGCTGAATTGATTCGACCTGCACAAACACGGTTTGCTACAAATGTTTTGACTGTGCAGGGTATAGTCAAGCAAAGAACTCCTCTCAGACAGATGTTTTCAAGTGATGATTGGGCTGCATATCCACATGCCTATAAAAGAAAGGCTACGACAGTTGTGGATACCATCTTCGATGCTGACTTTTGGGAATCATGTGTGCAGTTATTGAAGATTTGTGTACCTCTAGTGAAAGTCCTCGGATTAGTTGATAGTGAAGATAGACCTTCTATTGGATATTTATATGAGTCTATGGACAGAGTCAAGGAGGCCATTAGAGATAATATGAAGGGAAAAAAGAAGTTGTACATGCCTATATGGAAGATTATAGATGAAAGGTGGTCTGGACAACTTCATCGCCCACTTCATGCAGCAGCCTACTACCTAAATCCTGCTATTAGATATCTTCCCACTTTTAAGAAGGACAGAGAAGTTGAGTATGGCATGTTGGATTGTATTGACGTATTAGTAAGTGATAGTAAAGAACAAGACGCTATCCATATGTCGATCAACAAATATGATACAACTTCTGGTACCTCTAGTGAAAGTCCTCTCCTTGTTCGTATTTCTACATGGTATCAGAGCCATGAAGTTCCGGCATTAACGTGTTGGAGGAGGCGCCCCGCACTGTTTATCGTCCGACGGAGTCACTGCTCATCGCCGCCGTCCGACGCCAAGACGTCCGCCGTCTGCCGCCGTCCGCCCTCCCGTCGCCCGTCTGTCTGCCGCCGTCCGCCCTCCCGTCGCCCGTCCGACTGCCGCTCGTCCTCCTGCGCTCGGCGAGCGCCTCCAAGCACCGCCCTCTGCTCTTGCGCCGCCAAGGGCTTCTGCGCTGTTCTGCTCCCACTGCCGCCAAGCGCCTCACGCTCCTCCCTTCTGACGACGACGCTGTCTTCCACGCTGCAGTTGCTCCCTGCCCTTGTTGCTCTCGTCGTTGTGTGGGTCTGTAATTATGGCAGCCTCTTCTTCCTCGTCGATGGTCAGTCAAACTGAAATCGGGACTGTGAGACCCGAGAACATTCCTGTGCAGGTTATTACTCTTCGCCTCACAAAGGAGAACTATTTCTCGTGGTCGCCGGCTATGACTATGGGGATTGCTGGCCGTGGTCGGATGGCCTATATCGACGGGAGCAACCCTGAACCAGCAAGAACAAGTGATGTGTGGCACACTTGGTTCCTTGAGGACAATCAAGTAAAAACGTGGATTGTCAACTCTGTCTCTGCTGAGATTCAACCTCTTATCCTTCGGAAGAAGACTGCACGGGACATGTGGGTGGTCCTTGAGCAAATGTATGGCCAGAAGAAGACGGCCATTCGCACTTATCAAGTAATGAAGACTGTTTATAACCTCCGCCAAGGGAACTCTTCTGTTGCAAAATACTATGGGGCTTTGAAAGCCAAGTGGGAAGAACTTGACTATCACTCTGATATTCCGTGGCACTGTCCCCAAGATCAGGCACTTTACATGCCCATAAATGGGAAAACAAAGTGTTCCTCTTTTTAGCTGGCTTAAATGATGAGTTTGAAGGTGTTCGGAGCCAGATTCTGAATTCTGGAGAGGTGTCCAGTATTGAAGATGTATACTCGGTTGTTGAAGCAGAAGAACAGAGAAGGCTGGTCACCAATGAAAGCAAGAGGGATCTTGGTCTCTCTCATGAGAGATCAGCCCTTGTGAGCCGTGGACCTGGAGGCTTGGCTAGACCCCCTCGCCGATGCACACACTGCAAGAAGACGGGTCACACCGTCGATTACTGTTGGGATCTCTATCCAGACAAGAAAGGAAATAGAGGGAGGTCTTCTAGTGGGAAAACACCTGGGCCTGAGGTGCCCAAATCCAGTGGGGAAAAACTTTCTATTTCGGCTGATCAGCTTCGTGAACTAAAGGCTTATTTGGGCAGGATCGATGTCAACAAGATCGAGACCTCAGAGGAAACTACAGCTAATCATGCTCTTGCAGTTATTGGCAATAAAGGTAACTCTTCTGTGGGGGAATGGATTGTCGATAGTGGTGCTACTCATCACATGACAGGTAATCCAAAATTGTTTCATGAGTATAAGTTGTCCTCGTGAAGGGAACGTGTTTCTCTTGCAGATGGTTCCTCTACCTGTGTGGCAGGCGAAGGCACTCTGTCGCTGTTAGACAAATTTCATGTGCAGGGCGCATTACATGTCCCCCAGTTTCCTTTAAATCTCTTGTCAGTCAGTAGACTTACTAAAGAATTGAATTGTGAACTTATTTTCTCTGCCGATCGCTGTGTTTTGCAGGACTTGGTGACAGGGAAGAGGATTGGGATTGGTTTAGCTTCTGATGGATTATATCGTCTTCCCATACGTGTGGCTACTGCTCTGTTGACAGCGATCCGCAAGACAGATAAGAGAAGAGAAGATTGTCTTCAGTCCTTTATGTACTGGGATGAACGTTTTGGGCATTTACCTTTTGGGATTTTGAAACATTTGTTTCCAGACTTGTGTTCCTCCTTTGATTTGTCTTCCATTTCTTGTGATGTTTGTCAGTTTGCCAAACATGTGAGGGCGTCGTACCCTCTTTCTACTAGTTGTGTTAATGAAGCTTTTTCCCTGATTCACTCTGAAGTATGGGGACCTTCGGGAATTCATACCCGTCAAGGTTTTCAATATTTTATCACTTTCATTGATGATTTCTCTCGTGCTACATTTGTGTACTTGTTAAAAGACCACAGTGAGGTTCCTCGTATCATCGAGACATTCATTCTTGTGCATACCCAATATGGTGCGAATGTTAAAACTTTCCGGTCCGATAATGCCCGTGAATACATGTGTCAGTCTGTTGAGGAGTTTCTTAGACAAAAGGGGATTGTTCATGAGACATCTTGTAGTTACACCCCCCCTCAAAATGGGGTAGCTGAAAGGAAAAATCGTCAACTTCTTAATGTCACCAGGGCTCTTTTGTTTCAGAGAAATCTTCCTAAACACTATTGGGGTGATGCAGTTCTTACTAGTGCCTATCTTATTAACCGCATGCCCAGACGTGTTTTGAATGGTAGGACTCCCCACTCGTTACTTCCTGGCAGTCGTCCACCGTTCCTACTTCCTCCTCGTGTTTTTGGTTGTGTATGTTTTATCCATGATCACAGTCCAAATGTCAAGAAACTTGATCCTAGATCTATCAAAGGTGTCTTTGTTGGATACTCTCCTACGCAAAAAGGATACAAATGTATTGATCCTATTACTGGTCGAGTTTATGTTACGAGGGATGTTACCTTCTTGGAACATGCCTCTTACTTTGGTGAGAATCCTCTTCAGGGGGAGCAGTCTGTGGGCAGAGAAGCAGAGACAGGAACTTCAGTTTACAGATTTTTTGGACTACAAGAAAGCAGAATCGCTTACTACTGTTGATGTGCCTGAGAAGGAGGAAAGGTGTGACACTAGCATTGAGAAGGAAGGCCCTCGGTTGTTTGGACAGTTCTACTCTAGACGAGGTACTCGGACAGAGATGATGACTTGTGATGCTAGATCTACTTCAAATCCCAATGCCACTCCTTCTCTGGATGAACCAAGTCCTATCGTGGAGACTGTGGAGACTCATGATGAGGTTGAAAAGAAGAATGAAGATCTTCCCATTGTCCTGAGAAAGGGTGTCAGGTCATGTACTCAACACCCCATTGGTAATTTTGTATCTTATTCCAGACTTGGAAAAGATTACAAGTGTTTTGTTTCTACTCTTTCTTTGGCTGTGATCCCCAGGACTGTTGCTGAAGCTCAAAGTGACTCCAAGTGGGTTGATGCAATGAAATAAGAAATAGATGCCCTGAGAAGAAATATGACATGGGAAGTGGTGAAGATTCCTGAAGCCGCTCACCTAGTTGGATCCAAATGGGTGTATACCATCAAGTACAAACCAGATGGGAGTGTTGAAAGATATAAAGCTCGACTTGTGGCCAAGGGATTTAGCCAGAAATATGGAATTGATTACTTGAAGACCTTTGCGCCTGTTGCGAAAATGAAGACAGTCAGAGTTGTTATATCCCTAGCTGTGATGAAGGAGTGGAAGATGTACCAACTAGATGTTAGGAATGCCTTCCTCAATGGTGACCTCGAAGAAGAAATATATATGCATATGCCTCTAAGATATGAAGAACCAGAGAAATGTTGTAAGCTGAAAAAGGCCTTATATGGCCTCAAGCAGTCACCCAGAGCATGGTACGAACGACTGAGACGAGTAATGCAACATCATGGGTACAAACAAGGGAATGGAGACCACACTCTATTCGTGAAGAAAAAGGAGGGAAGAGTCACTCTTTTACTTGTCTATGTGGATGACATGATTGTCACAGGCAATGATGAGGAGGAGATTATCAAGTTAAAAGGGTTACTGGCTACGGAATTTGATCTCAAGGATCTTGGCAAGCTGAGGTATTTTCTTGGTATTGAGATTGCTAGATCGAGTACTGGTCTTGTGCTAAACCAAAGGAAATACACATTAGATCTGTTGGAAGATACTGGTAAGTTGGGGTGTAGGCCTGCTTCTACCCCACTTGACATCGGGCACAAGTTGAGTCTTAGGGATGGAGAGCTGCTCCTTGAAGAAGCTAAGGGAAGATATCAACGTCTGGTTGGGAAGTTGATTTACCTTACCCTCACGAGACCTGATATCACTTTCGCGGTCAATGTATTGAGTCAATTCATGCATGCTCCTACTGATGCACATCTGAAGGCTGTGGACAGAGTATTATGTTACTTGAAGAGAAATCCTGGTAAGGGACTCTTGTATGTAAAACAAGAGACTGTAGAGGTCGAGGGGTATTCGGATGCAGACTGGGCAGGATGTGCTGACACCAGACGATCTACTACAGGGTACTGTGTCTTACCTGAGAGGAAACCTTGCAGTATGAAGGAGCAAGAGACAGGATGTTTGTTCTTGATTTAGTGAAGAGGCAGAATATAGAGCCGTTGCGATGGGAGTGTCAGAGTTACTATGGTTGAAAATATTGTTGACTGATATTGGCATAAAGATTGAAGGACGTATGAAGATGTACTATGATAACAAGTCTGCAATCAATCTAGCCAACAACCCTGTTCTACACGACAGAACCAAGCATGTTGAGATTGATCGTCACTTTATTTGTGAAAGAATTGATGCCAAAGAGTTGATCCTTCCTTACATGAAGTTTGAAGACCAAACCGTTGATGTTCTGACGAAGGCTCTATCCTCGACTTCTTTCGAGAGAAATGTATCCAAGTTGGGCATGTTTGATATGTATGCTCAACTTGAGGGGGAGTGTTGACGGATATTGGTGTACGGGTCCAGGTCCAGACCCGATCCAGTATGTCCTAATTAGGGCATACTTATACCATTGTAACCCTAATATTCAATGTGAATGAAATATTAAGAGAGAGAGTGTCTGGCTGCTAGTGGGCACCAGTTCCTCCTCATTCGTGGTTTTTTTCCTCTTGTTGAGGGTTTTTCCACGTTACATCTTGTTCCTCGTTTTCTTTTCTCTGTGTTCGTGTTTCTACAACCTTCAACATCAACTCCAGAGAAGAGAATCAATCTAGGTTATATTCTTCAAAATGGACCAGCTATGCCATCAGAAGGAACAAAGCTTCAAGAGATGAGCAGGATACATTTCAAGGAAACAGAATGCTTGTCCAAATTCGAAGCTTTTCAGAAGCTGCACTTAGTGCCTTTATATAAATGCGCATACATCCACAAAGCATAACCCACATTTCGATGACAACAACAACAAAGCATACATTTATGTATAAGCACTCCACAACACCAACTAAAGCTTAAAAGGAAGTTCTCTCCAAAGAATAATACACGCATCCTCTTACACAATACACCATGCTACATGCTTGATGCAAATGATCTAGAAGAGAAAAAAAGTCATTTTACCCAACCTTTAGCCCCTAAGCCCGACAATTCTCCCTACATAAATAGCACATAAAAAATTGAAAAGAATATCTTCAAAAAATCTTTTTCCCTAACGACAAGCAAGGTCTGACAGCAGAAAAGAGGACCCTTTTGCAGGGAAAACCATGTACAGAGAATGACCAATAAAAGTTTTCTTATGGTATGCCAAACACCCCTTTAAGGTTATTGGCCAACTAGAACTTTTGTTTCAAGCAAGCAAACCACCAAGGAAAAAAAAATTGTTGATTGCAACAAACTTTTCCTTCACACAAATAAAAAACAATAAAGATGTAAATCATCATTACACTAGCCAGCTGCAGATAAAACCTTATTCAAGAAGAGACTTGCAAAATATAGGCATTGTGCTCCAAAATGACAAGAAAATAAAAAATAACCTTGGGAGGCTTAAAAGGATAGTCAGGTGGAAAATGAATTGTAACTAAAAACACGCCTCCAGCATAAGGGCTATCAGGAGGTCCCATAATTGTCGCTTGCCAATGGAACATATCTTCAGCCACAGGACCTGCAGGCATTTGATAGAACATGTTAATATTTGATAGAACATGTTAATCATCCGTATATTTTACACCAACTCCCAATGATCATAAAAATTCAATTATGCAAGTGCCAGAACAAGAATCGAACACATAACCATGTAAGAGTGCAAAACTGCAAATTAAACAAAAGACAGAAAAATTTGCTTTCAGGCAGAGGACAGCCTAAATCCCCTGAATACTACACATACCATCAAATTACTTTTAAAATAAAAAGAGGAAAACAGCAGCAACCAAAAGAATGAAATATGAAGACTGTTGAAGTATGTTAGATGGGTGATGGGTCTCGGGACCGGGTCCGGATCCGTATCCGATCCAACTTGTAGCCCTTGTTGGGCATTATTTAAGTCGTGTAACCCTAATCCTTATGGTGTGAATGAAAGACTAAGGAGAGAGAGAGTCTGGCGGCTAGTGGGCACCGGCTCCTCCTCATTCGTGGTTTTTTCCCTCTTGTTGAGGGTTTTCCACGTTACATCGTGATCGTTGTTTCTCTTTCTCTTCTTGTTCGTGTTTCTACATGGTATCAGAGCCGACGAGTTTGGAAAATTTTTAGGGTTTGTGAAGTTCCAACCCTAATATCTCTCACCGCTACCATCGCCACCACTGCAGTCACCGCCGCCGCTGCCGCTGCCACTGCCGCCGCCGCTGCCGCCGCCGTTGCTGCAGCAGCCACCTTCGCCGCTGTACCCAATACCACCGTCGCTGTTTCCGCCGCCGCCGGTGTCACCCTTTGCGCCATCGCCATCGCAGCCACTCTTGCGGCGTCGCTCTTGCGCCGTCGCTCTTGTGTTGTTGACCGTCGCCGTCACCGTTGTCCCTTGCGCCACTGCCTTTTGCGCTGTAGTCTTGCTTCCCGGAGAAGAAAGAAGATATGCGTGCTTAGGCGCTTCCTAGGCTTGCCTCCCCCTATTCACGTCACTTCCTAGGGGTCTTTTGCAAATCCGGTGAAGTGCATCCACCTCTTACCTGCAATATATTGCTTGGTTGATCTTTGATTCCATCTTCTTGTTTTTGTTTGGCGCCCACCGTGCAAGAAGAGGTGGCTGGTCCGTGACTTGGTAGAGGACGTAAAGGAGGAGAGGAGCGTAACTTGAGGATTGCCTCAACGTCCGCCGGCGCTCCGGCGATCGCATCCCCCTTTCCTTACAAAAGACCGGGGTTAAATTGGTCTTACGGGTGAAGGCTTTCCTCGTCTCCAAGTTGATTTCCTATTCACTTCTATACCTTGATACTTGTTGGGTTTTGCCTCTTGGATCTTGATTCCAGCAAGGAGAACGTGTGGCGCAACCTCTACCCGTGGGAGATTGCAGACCGAGAGAAAGAAGGCACCGCTTCCGTCGAGCGACATCGACGATCGTTTCCCCCAATCGACATTCTGTTCACTCTTGGGGCTGATTGGGAATCCGGTGAAGATATTACCTCTCTCTTTATCGTTCGTTTCTAGATAGAACTTGATTTTTCTCTCGTTCTTGTGATTCTATCCAAGGATATTACTGCCCGTTGGTGCTCTCTGTTGTCATCGGTGCCTCTCTTGTTGTATCGCTGCTCGTGCCTCCTGTTGGACTATCTGTGATTATGGCAGCTTCTTCATCTATAGACGTTATGGCGGATTGCCGTATGGGAGAGTGGATCATTGATAGTGGCGCTACTCACCACATGACCGGCGATCCTAAGGTCTTTCATGGGTATAAGCTTTCATCAGGAAAGGATCGTGTTTCCCTTGCCGATGGTTCATCTATCTCTGTGGCTGGAAAAGGGAGTCTCCCACTTTTGAACAAGTTCTTAGTCCACAATGCTCTACATGTTCCTCATATTCCCTTGAATCTCTTGTCGGTTAGCAAGATCACGAAGGAGTTAAATTGCGAACTTATATTTTCCGCTGATCGCTGTGTTATGCAGGACTTGGTGACAGGGAAGAGGATTGGGATTGGCCTAGCTTCTGACGGGCTCTATCGTTTACCTATGCGTGCTGCTCAGGCTCTCATGACGGCAGTCAGCCAAGCCACGAAGAATAGAGAGGACTCCCTTCAGTTGCTTCTACGGTGGCATGAGCGCCTTGGACACTTGCCTTTTGGCCTTCTTAGACAGTTGTTTCCTGATATATGTTCCAGGTTAGATATGACTATGGTGTCTTGTGATGTCTGTCACCTGGCCAAACATGTTAGGGCTTCATACCCATTGTCTAGCCATCGGTCTAATGAGGTATTTGCCATGATTCATTCTGATGTGTGGGGGCCTGCAGGGATTCCTTCTTGTCATGGTTTTCAATATTTTATCACCTTTATAGATGATTATTCTCGTAACACTATTGTCTACTTGCTGAAAGTCCGTAGTGAAGTTCCTACTGTCATAGAGACTTTCATTGCCTATGTGGAAACTCAATATGGAGCATCTGTTAAGACATTTCGATCTGACAATGCTCGAGAGTATATGTGCCAGTCTGTTGATAGCTTCTTTCGAAAAAAGGGAATTGTTCATGAGACTTCCTGTAGTTATACCCCTCCTCAAAATGGAGTTGCTGAATGAAAAAATCGTCAGTTATTGAATATGACTCGGGCTCTTTTTTTTCAACGTCATGTTCCAAAAAAGTATTGGGGGGATGCTGTGCTGACCAGTGCGTATCTTATAAACCGGTTGCCTAGTCGTGTGTTGAATGAGAAGACGCCTCACTCTCTGTTACCGGGGACTTGTGAACCTTTCTCTCTTTCACTCAGAGTTTTTTGGTTGTGTTTGCTTTATTCACAACCATAGTCCTCACATTAAAAAGCTTGATCCAAGATCTATTAAGGGCATTTTTTTAGGGTATTCTCCCACTCAAAAAGGGTACAAGTGTCGAGACCCTTCCACTGGTCGGGCCTATGTTACCAAAGATGTCACTTTCCTTGAACATGTTTCCTATTTTGGTGAGAATCCTCTTCAGGGGGAGTACTCTATGTCACAGGAAGAGTATTCTCCGAGTCAGGAAATTCAGTTTACAGATTTTTTGGACTACAGGCGTGACTCCGTTGGTCCATCTAGTGAGGTGCATGAACAAGAGAAAAATGAAGAGTGTTCCACTGAGGCAGAAGAGAAGTGCAATCGTTTATTTGGGCAAGTTTACTCTAGGCGAAGAGTTTGTACAGATGAGATGACAGGTGGTGAGAATTCTACTCCCAATCCAATTAGTCCTTCCCTGGATGACCCAAGTCGTGCGCAGAAGCAACCTGTTGAAGAAGAGATTCAGACTGTTGCTGCTAGTGAAGAGCTTCCCATCGCCCTGCGAAAGGGTGTCAGGTCATGTACTCAACATCCTATTGGTAACTTTGTTTCATATTCTAGACTGAGCAAGGACTACAAATGCTTTGTATCTTCTCTTTCTTTGACTATGATTCCCAGGAATGTTACTGAGGCTCAGAGTGATCCTAAGTGGACCTATGCAATGCAAGAAGAGATGGAAGCCTTGCGAAGAAACATGACATGGGAAGTTGTAAAGATTCCTGAGGCGGCTCACTTGGTTGGATCTAAGTGGGTCTACACCATCAAGTACAAACCAGATGGGAGTGTTGAAAGATACAAAGCTCGTCTTGTGGCCAAGGGGTTTAGTCAGAAATATGGGATTGATTATTTGGAGACCTTTGCTCCTGTTGCGAAGATGAAGACGGTCAGAGTCATTATCTCTTTAGCTGTGATGAAGGAGTGGAAGATGTACCAACTTGATGTCAAGAACGCATTTCTCAATGGAGACCTTGAAGAGGAAGTATATATGTGTATGCCTCCAGGATATGAGGAACCTGGAAAATGTTGCAAGCTAAGGAAAGCTTTATATGGGCTCAAGCAATCTCCTCGAGCGTGGTTTGAACGACTCAGACTTGTCATGAGACAATGTGGATACCATCAAGGGAATGGAGATCATACACTTTTTGTGAAGAGAAATAAGCAAAAGGTTACTATTCTGTTGGTATATGTTGATGATATGATTGTCACAGGTGATGATGAAGATGAAATAATGAAGTTAAAGAAACTGTTGGCGATCGAGTTTGATCTTAAGGACCTTGGTAAGTTGAAATACTTCCTTGGCATAGAAATTGCTAGGTCTGGGACTAGCCTTGTGCTAAATCAACGGAAGTACACTCTAGATTTGTTAAAGGAGGCTGGGAAACTAGGGTGTAGACCAGCTTCTACTCCTCTAGATGCTGGCCATAAGCTAAGTCTTAGAGACGGGGAGCCACTCTGTGAAGAGGCAAAAAGAAGATATCAATGTCTTGTAGGGAAGTTAATTTATCTTACTCTCACTAGACCTGATATTACCTTTGCTGTGAATGTGATGAGCCAGTTCATGCATGCTTCCACGGATGCCCACTTGAAGGCTGTTGACAGGATCTTGTGCTACTTGAAGAGGAATCCTGGCAAAGGTCTCTTATATGTCAAGCAAGACACTCTTGGGATTGAAGGTTATTCAGATGCAGACTGGGCAGGCTGTATTGACACTAGGAGGTCCACCTCCGGCTATTGTATTTATTTGGGAGGGAATCTCATAGTGTGCAGAAGTAAAAGGCAAGATGTTTGTTCGCGTTTCAGTGCTGAAGCAGAATACAGAGTTGTTGCTATGAGAGTTTCCGAGCTTTTGTGGCTGAAAGTATTGTTGACTGATATTGGTATAAAGGTTGAAGAACCAATGAAGATGTATTGCGATAACAAGTCTGCAATTAACTTGGCCAACAACCCTGTGCTTCATGACAGAACAAAGCATGTTGAGATTGACCGACATTTCATTCGAGAGAGAATTGATGCTAAAGAACTTGTACTTCCTTACATGAGATCTGAAGACCAAACGGCTGATGTTCTGACGAAGGCTTTATCTTCGACCTCATTTGAGAGAAATGTATCCAAGTTGGGCATGTTTGATATGCATGCCCAACTTGAGGGGGAGTGTTGAAGTATGTTAGATGGGTCTCGGGACCGGGTCCGGATCCGTATCCGATCCAACTTGTAGCCCTTGTTGGGCATTATTTAAGTCGTGTAACCCTAATCCTTATGGTGTGAATGAAAGACTAAGGAGAGAGAGTCTGGCGGCTAGTGGGCACCGGCTCCTCCTCATTCGTGGTTTTTTCCCTCTTGTTGAGGGTTTTCCACGTTACATCGTGATCGTTGTTTCTCTTTCTCTTCTTGTTCGTGTTTCTACAAAGACTATCGTTTCTTTCCAAAGAGTAATAACCAGGAATTGAAGTTTTTTTCTTTCTTGAATCTATAGCTTAGATTTATCCAGAGGAGAACGCAGATAAAAAGGCTCGTCCATTATGATAGTGATAAGCAGCAGCAATTAGTATTACTAGCCTTCCTACTCCTCATGTATTCTCCTAACCAATCAGACGGGTAACATATGGTCTATGCAATTGATTGAACAGGAGATAAAATGGAGCCTCTGCAGTTACTATTGCAAAGAGTTCAGAACTAGTACATGTATATCAAGAATGTTTCCTCTGACAGACCATGCATCCTGCATAAACTGTTCAAAAATATAAAAAGAGGAAGGTAAAGTACAAAATGGGTGAAAGATCCGTCGAGATTATTCCTTTAACTCTTAAAAGAAACATAAAACCTATCTACATAATGTTAAAATATAAATCCTTCACCAGCACGTTGAAGAGGAGTCTCTTAGGATTCCACCTCCTTGTAGAATGTGTTAAAATATTTAATGTCCTTGTAACATGTGAAGAGTCTCATAGGATTCTATGTTATAGTTAATATCCTTGTTATATGGGAAGTCTCCTAGGATTCTATGTTGTAGTTAATATCCTTGTAATATGTGAAGTCTCTTAGGTTTCTATGATGTAATTAATGTCCTTGGAGCTTGTGAAATCTCCTAGGATTCTACGATTGGAGACTCTTAGAATTCTGAAAATGAGATTATAAATAGAGGCCGTGCAAACCATTTTGGCTACGGCTTCTTCTCCTCAGTTTCTTCTTGTTTTCATTCTCTCTCTCTCTCTCTCTCTCTCTCTCTCTCTCCTGCGTGAGTGCTGTTTTCGGGTTACAGATATTGGTGCTACATTTCTATCATGGTATCAGAGCGCCAGGTTACGTTATCTCTACCAAACGAAATGCCCAAACAGGTCTGATCTGGTTAGAACTCTTTTCTCATCTTGTCTCTATCCTGAATTTACTTTTCTCTTGCGCAATTCTTGTTCCTTTTTCTTCTTGCTTACCAAGGACACATCTTGTTATATCGTGTCTTCTTTCCCTCTCATCTTCTACCTATATACCATTCCTTTCTGCTGTCATGGAAAACCTTTCGCATTCTGGCATGTCCTCAAGTTTTCTTCCTCACCTTATTACCGAAAAACTCAACCATGAGAATTATCTGATCTGGAAAAGGCAAATCATGCCTTTCATAAGAAGTCAAGGCCTCTTTGGACATCTCGATGGTTCAACAAAGGCTCCACCAATATCCGTCTTACAGGAAATAAAAAATGAGGCAGGAGAAGTTATTGCTGTTCATGAAGACAACAATCCTGAACATGCTATGTGGATGAGACGTGATCAAAGTCTGGTTGCGTATATTTTGTCCACTTTATCTCAACAAGTGTTACTTTCAGTTTCTGATGATTGTACTGCAGAAGAATTATGGGAAACCCTTGCTGATACTTTTTCCCAAATATCAGAAGCTCGAATTATGTACTTAAAGAAAGAATTTCAGAATTTGAGCAAAGGTTCAACGTCTATCATGGATTATTTGGGGCGTATTAAGGCCGTCGCAGACCAACTTGCTGCCTCAGGGAATAACATTTCTGATAAGGAAAAGGTGCAGCAAACCTTGAATGGACTTGGGCATGATTATCATGCTTTTATTACAGCTCTTGAGGTCCTTCCTGTTCTGCCTTCCTTCAACGAACTACAAGGTAAACTTCTCCAACATGAAATGAATATGAAAAGAGTCATTGAAAGGACTGATCAAGGGAACTCCCAAAATGTGTTGGCTATGAATGTAAAGTTTGGTAAGAGCCATGGGAACTCCAACCATGGTGGTCGTGGCATTCTACCAACACCACATAACCAAGGTATGTCTCCTTTGGATACTTCAAGAAAAATACCAATTTGTTTTCAGTGCAACAAGAAAGGACACATGAAGGCACAATGTTGGTTTAATCCTCAAAATAAAAACAAAGGGGTGAGACATGATTATAAACAAGGAGGACAAAGTTCTAAATCCACCGCTGAAGATATGCAACAGCTATTGATGGCCGCATTCTCAAAGATGACTATAAAGCAAAATGAGCAGGGAGAATGGTTCTTGGATTCAGGTGCAGCTACCCATGTGACAGGAAATGCAGGTAAATTGACTAACTTATCCCCTCATTACGGTAGAAGTTGCATTATAACAGGTGATGAAAAATCTCATCCTATTACACATATTGGAAATGCACATATTCCATTGTCATCCTCGTCTCTATCACTGTCTAATGTTGTTCTTGCTTCCAATATCAAAAAGAACATCATATCCATTTCTAAACTCATTGATGATACAAGCTCTTCTGTTGAATTCACACCTTCTTCTGTCTATGTCAAGGACCTCCAAACGAAGAAAATGTTCGCTAGAGGGGAGCGTCAAGGGAATATGTACGTCCTCAAGGAATGTCTACCCAAGGATTCATCCACTTTTGATATAGGATTGAAGACATTTTCTCTTTCTCATAATGCGTCATCAGTGCCAAGTTCTTGCCATTTTCAATCAAAAATAAGGGGCCCTAACCAATTTTTGGAGTCTGATTTGTGGCATAGTCGGCTAGGACACTGTGGTCGACATTTCATTGAAAAACTTGTCACAGATAGTCTCATTCCAAGATCAAGTTTACCTCTTACTTCAAGTGTCAAAAAATGTTCAAGTTGTGGACTTTGTAAGAGTCATGTTTTACCTTTCCATAATATAAATCAAAGGGCTTCCAAACCTTTTGAAACTATTTTTTCTGATGTATGGGGGCCAGCCCCTATTGATTCCATGTCTGGGTCAAGATATTATGTCTTATTCATTGACTCTTACTCACGTTTCACCTGGATTTACTTCATGAAACACAAATCAGAAGTACCTCACATATTTCGAAACTTCTATGCCATGATTCAAACTAAATTTTCATCCAATGTGGTGCATTTTCAATGTGATGGAGGGGGAGAATATTCCTCGCTTGATTTTATTGAATTTCTACGTGAAAAAGGGATAACTAGACAAATTTCCTGCCCTTACACACCACAACAAAATGGTGTAGTTGAGCGGAAACATCGACATATAGTTGAAAGCGCCATGAGCATGATGCATGATACTAATGTGCCCATTTCCTTGTGGACTGAAGCCTTCCATACTGCTGTATACATAATAAATTGTTTGCCTATGACACTCTTGATGTCTAAATCGCCATATTTTACACTCTTAGGCAAACAACCTGATTACAAGAACTTGAAGGTTTTTGGTTGTGTATGCTATGTTCACGTTGATGCTGCCTTGAGGAACAAGTTTCAAGACAAAGCTATTCAATGTAGATTCGTTGGATATGCTGATGAATATAAAGGTTTTCGATGCTATGATCCAACAACTAAACGTATCAAAACTTCAAGAAATGTCATTTTTGATGAACATAGTTTTGATAATACAAATGAAATGCCTATGACCATTGAATCTTATGATCCCTGGACCAGTACACAGTTATTCAATGCAGATCCTGTTATAGAAAATGATGTGCCTCAAAGTGAAGATTCAGAGAGAGCAATACAACCGTCGGATATGGCTCAAAGTGAAAATCAAGAAGATCCAACACAGTCATTAAGTCATCACGAAAACAATAATGAACAGAGCAACGATGCACATCGGTATTCGGGTCTTATCTACAGTCGACGACTAAGGGACAGAGATGCTCACAGTGAAGAAGACAACATGCCCCACCTTAGAAGATCCCAACGCATTCGTCATCCCATTCACAGGTGGGTTAGCTATGATTCTTTATCACTTGATTTTCAGTTATTCATGGCAAAAATTGGCAAGGAGGAAGAACCTACTTCATTTGATCAAGCATCAAAATCACATCATTGGAGAAAGGCTATGAAAGAAGAAATGGATGCCTTGCATGAATGTGGAACATGGGAGATCGTTCCGAGGCCACACGAAAAGAACGTAGTGGGCTCCAAATGGGTATACAAAATTAAATACAAACCTGACGGCAGCATAGAAAGACACAAAGCAAGGTTAGTAGCAAAAGGGTTTACACAACAATATGGAGAAGATTATGATGAGGCATTCAGCCCTGTGATCAAAATGGGAACAATTCGCGTGATTATATCATTGGCAGTTGAATATGGATGGAGACTACATCAAATGGACGTGAAGAATGCTTTTCTTCATGGTGATTTAAGGGATGAAGTATATATGGAACAACCTCCAGGATACACGAAAGGAGACTCTCATGCATGGGTTTGCAAACTAAGAAAATCTATTTATGGACTTAAACAGGCCTCACGTTCGTGGTTTGACAGTTTCTCTTGCAAGATTCAAGAATGTGGTTTTCGGAGATGTCCTCTAGATCACTCTCTTTTCATTTATCGAAAGGAAAACATATTTACTTTACTTCTTATATATGTTGATGATATTGTTATCACAGGCAATTCAGAAAAACACATAGAAGAAGCTAAAGTTTTGATGATGCAAAACTTCAAAATGAAAGAGCTTGGTGATTTACGATTCTTTCTTGGAGTGGAGATTGATAGGCACAATAATCGCCTCACATTGACACAACAGAAATACACGTTGGATTTGTTGAAAAAGTCAGGTATGTCTGATTGTAAGCCTGTTGGAACTCCTAGTGTTCTAAATCAAAGACTAAGTGCTCAAGATGGGGAGTTATATGAAGATCCTACGCAATATCGAAGTATTGTTGGGGCACTTCAATATCTTACATTTACTAGACCAGATATTATATATGCTGTGAATCAAGTATCCCAATTTATGCATGCACCTAGAGATACTCACATGGATGCTGTCAAAAGCATATTAAGATATCTTAAAGGGACAGCAGGAGATGGCTTAGTTTATGGTAAGAGTGAAAATATAACTACTGGACATCAACTTATGACATTCACAGATGCAGATTGGGCTGGAGATCCCGATCAAAGAAAGTCCATTTCTGGTTTTTGTATTTTCATTGGACGTAATCTTGTGTCTTGGAGTTGTCGAAAGCAAAAGGCAATAGCAAGATCCAGCACTGAAGCTGAATACAGATGCATGGCTGCAGGTACTGCTGAAGTTACATGGGTTAGACATTTGCTAGAAGACATTGGAGAAAAGATTAAAACATCAATGTTAATGTGCGATAATCAAAGCGCTATTAACATTGCCTTTAATCCCGTACAACATGGTCGAACAAAGCACATTGAGATTGATCAACACTTTGTTAGACAAAAGGTGGAAGACAAGGAAATTCAGCCTATTTATGTTCGTACAAATGAACAAGTTGCAAACTTATTTACAAAAGGATTAACAAAGGAACGATTCCGGTTTCTAAAGGCAAGTTGTACATGGTGCAAAACCATGCACAACTTGAGGGAGGGTGTTAAAATATAAATCCTTCACCAGCACGTTGAAGAGGAGTCTCTTAGGATTCCACCTCCTTGTAGAATGTGTTAAAATATTTAATGTCCTTGTAACATGTGAAGAGTCTCCTAGGATTCTATGTTATAGTTAATATCCTTGTTATATGGGAAGTCTCCTAGGATTCTATGTTGTAGTTAATATCCTTGTAATATGTGAAGTCTCTTAGGTTTCTATGATGTAATTAATGTCCTTGGAGCTTGTGAAATCTCCTAGGATTCTACGATTGGAGACTCTTAGAATTCTGAAAATGAGATTATAAATAGAGGCCGTGCAAACCATTTTGGCTACGGCTTCTTCTCCTCAGTTTCTTCTTGTTTTCATTCTCTCTCTCTCTCTCTCTCTCTCTCTCTCTCTCTCTCTCTCTCTCTCTCCTGCGTGAGTGCTGTTTTCGGGTTACAGATATTGGTGCTACATTTCTATCACATAACACCCATATGGTTATCATAAATGAATCCCCAAAAATAACTACATAACATTTCCTCCTGCAGACGTCGGCTGACCTTGAAGGCTGAAGTGGCCCACGGCCGCGGACGACTTGTCCTCCTGCAGACGTCGGAGAGTCCCAGACGGGAGAACAAGAGAAGAGAAGAGAAGGAGAAGTCGGAGAGACCGAGAGGCGAGAGAGGGAGAGTCGGAGTCGGAGAGAGCTCAGAGAGGGAGAAGTGAGAACGAAAACGAAAAGAGGAAAGTAGCCAGGAAACACTAAACTCTTCCCGCTTTCTCATCTGAACCGGTTTTAAATGAATGGGAAAAATCTTTCAGATTCCCATTTTGATGTGTGTGTGATGACTGAGAAATATATTTCCATAACTATATTTCTGTGTTTGATGATAAATAAATATATTTTTAGATTTCTAAAGAACTACAGTAGTAACTATCTTCTAGAAAGAATGCCATCAAAAATCACATATAAAACACGAAAGCAGCATTCTGGCAAATCTCATGTAACAGTTGCACAATGGTAACAATTGGCCAGGATATAGTGTAACTTACAAGTATACACTTGAGAAAAGCTATATCTTAGCCAAACATCACGTACAGAAAAGGTATCAATTATAAATTCAACTCAAAAAACAACTTCCATTACGTCAATGGAGATTCATAAAACCCATACAAGACTCGTTTAACTCAAAACATCTCAAAACAAAAGCTTCTAATCAGCAATTTTATACCATTTACCATGTTTGCGGATGCAAGTAGCATCTTTTCCAGTTATGAGAGAAGCTTCTCTTTCCGGATGTTTCTGATTCAAATGACCAATGAAGAGACCATCCTCATCATGCCAGTTCACCTACTAATAACAGCCATAGGCTCCATTTCTCATTTTGATTCATCTACCAGGCATAAAACCAACATCACCAAATCAGCTTCCAGTAAGCAGGCTTTCAAATAAATGTAATCATCACCTCAGAGCCAGATTAGTTCGTAGAAAACAAAACCAGCCCCCACAAGCATATAACAGAGAGGAAATTCAGCATCAAGGAACACACTAGATGGGAAACTATCATCATTAATCTAGTGAAAATTTAACCAGAAGAGCTTCAATGCAACAAAGCATGAGAAGGTATACTGGAACACTCCAATGGAGAACCACCCACATAACCATGTCCATATGCAAGGACTCCTTCAACACCATCTCCTTGCAACTTTTGCATGCTTCAAACACACTTCCTGCATGATTTCATTTTCCAGACGTCCATCAAAAACATGAAAGAATTTCTCTCCCTCAAATATCACCCAATATAATGACCTGTTACCTGAGCCATGTGAGCGGCTTCATAAAAAAGAGGCAAGAATTTGGCTGGGTTCCAGAAGATCAGATACGGCAAGGATGGACTTGCATCCAGCGGCTCTGCAAATCTACATGTAAGAAAATGATTGATCACCACAACAAATAAGATTTTTGGCCATGGTCCATACCATGGAAAGTAACTAAGTGGGCCAAAGTGTCCAATCATTAGCTAATGCAATATCAATGTGGTAGCACATTCAAACAAGATAATTTGTAATGCCATAATTTTTCAGAAAAAGGTAAGCCAAAGGAGTTGGCTAACTAACACGATCCATGTGTACATAACTCAACCATGAAGCAGCAGATTGCTGCTAGACTCAAGTGGGATCACCATCTTTGGCCCTATTTCTCATTTTTATTGACTTCTCATTCTCATTTTTGCCATTATGTTTTACTATCTTCCACAGTTTCTCAATTTTTTTTCATCAGAAGTTTGTCTTATACTTTAAGGTCAAGAACATATGGGATCTTGGCCGGGCCGACCTATCAGGCCCTACCTGGGCCGGGAAAATCCTGGCCCAGGCCCGGGCCCAACCGGGACGGCCCGGCGGCAACCCGGCCCGATGCCCACACTTACAAAGGAGTTGGCTAACTAAAACGATCCATGTGTACGTGACTCAACCATGTAGCAACAGATTGCTGCTACACTCAAGTGGGATCACTATCTTTGGCCCTATTTCTCATTTTTATTAACTTCTTCATTCTCATTTTTGCCATTATGTTTTACGATCTTCCACAGTTTCTCAATTTTTTTCATCAAGAACATATGGGACCTTGCAAAAGCAGACATTGAAATATTTAGAGAGAGAGAGAAAGACGAATTACCTCCTCTCAACATGAAAAAAAGAAGAAACAAAGAGAATAAGGCCTTTGATGAAATCTTCAGGACACTCATCGTCTAAATGCTTGCCAACAACTGATGGAGCATTTGCAAGATTGATCACCTATCAAGAATATATATAGTTAATAAATAATACAGCACAACTGAAACTTAAATGCAACAACACATGCCAACTAGAAAGAATGCATGCATAATACTCTAGGGAGACCAAAAGCATGGCCAATAGATAAGCCATTGCTAAGTAGCTACATGTTGGTCCATTCATTGGAACATTCAAGCTTGACAACGACCTTGTCTATAGAGCTCCAATTTGGCCCCCAGTGCCTACAAAGAGTTGGATGAACTTCACGTACATCCAATAACTCAGTAAAAGTTTTTTGCTTTTACATACTATGCTTACACATTCTGCGTACTGAAATGACAACGAAATGTCTAGCATTACCCAACTGAGATACGAATATAAGTGAATTACAACATATACAACATTTCAGTATGGTTTCTACTTTCCAAACCTGTAGATCATGCATAGCACACCAAAATCCAATCCAAGTATTTTGTTGTAAACTGGAAGGAGATATAGTTCTATGTTTGACCATTTTGCGTGCAAGTAGTATCTTTGATTTTCTGTGTAACGTTGTAAGCATACTGCAGAAACACTAGTTAACTGTTAACAAGATGAGCAGGCGAGCTGGTTTCAGGTGGTAATTGCTTGAACAGCGTGTGTCATCTTCATGGGTCCAGATCTAATCCTGGTCCTTTCAGAGTGAGACCAATCCCTCTGTGTTTCAATCTCAAACAACCAGTTCTTGGAAAAGCTTCTATCAAATTGAACAGTAAAACCAAGAATCAACTAAATTGATGTATCGACATATATCCATAACAAAACAGTACCCAACTTTGACCCAAAAACCATACAAAAGTCGGTCCCTAACCTCTGCAAAATCACTGGTTGAACTAGCAGTTTTATGCAGTTTGAGGAAACTAAGAGTCCAATAAGTTAGACCAAAAAATGCACATTTACTACCTCAAATAGAAACAAGTCAAAAGGTTCTTCAAGAGTGATGCTACTAGTTTAATTACAGAAGTTGAAAAATAAACAATTCCTAAAGTGTGGTTGCTTGAAAGGGCAACCCTGTGTCAATTTAGATCTTTGACTTGTGCTCCAACTCCTCCACTGAATGCATCCGCCCTTACATTTATCCAGAAGTGCCTGCGGCTGCAATGACGAACTTGAAAAAACATGAGAACAAAGAAAAACAAGGGCATAAACCTAGAGCTTAGACCCACTCACGAGCAAGAACTCTAAGCTCAACTAATAAACACTTTAAAACGATATACATGAAACAGAAAATAACCAAAATCCTTACTTGAAATCTATGTTCTCTAAATTAACTGGACCAAAAGATAAGCAAATTTGAAAGACAGTGAAATAAGCCTACACGACTCTGACTTAAGCTGTCATATCACACCCAAAATCCTAACTCAATTCAGGTAAAAGATAGACCAATTGAAACTTGTTTGGTTTCTGCAAGCAATCCAATTTCTGCACATATATGTAAATTTCTCTAGCAAAAAATCTCTGTTTTCGACATCAACTTTGCAACCACTGGGTCATATCAGATTCCCTACAATAAAATAAACTAAACCCAAGGGATAAGTCTTGGCAAGCAAAACAAATCATTCATCAAATGTTAAAGTCACCCAAACATCCACAGTTTTGGAATAGAATTCTGCAGCAATCACTGCAATTGTAGGAGATTTCCGATGTAGACGGTGTAGTTTCAAGCTCTCAGGCAATGTACATGCATAACACTTGGCTTCCTACCAATTATGACAAGCTAACAAACAAAAAACACAAACAAACAATGACAGCATTTGCCTGTCTTCGTGCGAACTTTTGCAACCAGCAATAGTCAGTTTCTGTTTCAGCCAAAAATTTATGTAAACTCACTCAAATCAAATTGGATGCCACAACTTTGTTGGGAACTCAAATAAAAAGTTGATTTTGAAGCACAAGATCAAACTCTCGTGCAACATGAATCGGCTTTTCCAAAACCACTGTACATCCACAAGAACACTGATGAGTTGGGCTTTAAACTTCGACATCAGCTGCATGAATTAGAAGACACTGACAATGTAAATAATAATAATAATAATGAAAAAAAAGTTAAAAGCTAACGACTCTTTCAAACCCTTTCCTAAGCAAACCTTAAAAGAGAAATCAACAAAAATACCGTCTAGCCTTCACAATAAAACAAATTGTGATGGGAACATGGAAAGGGGAAGATGGAAAATTCATTACACTCAGCATGAGTGGAATATGTTTGACGGGTTTCATCTATTTTATGAATGGACTAGCGGTTTGGTAATAAAAAGGGCAACATTTTTCAAAAACAGAGAGGGGCTGGGAGTTCCTCATATGCCCATGAAGTCCGGAAACATTACAAGAGATGTCAAGTGTTTAGTTTTAAATAGTTTATAAATCATCAATTTAAATCATAAGTAGAAAGTTCTCGTATCGTGCAAATGATATGCCTTTCATTTACCCTCAATACCGTACAAGCATCGGGATTCATTTCGCATCAATGTTGTTGAATCTCTAGAAGGGAAGCCTTTAAATTTCCAAAAAATGAACATAAAGTAATCATCCTCAACGTCTTAGGAAATAAAAAAGAAGAGCAGATATTGACCCAAGGATCGCACATCCATGAAAGATTGTCGCATTTCAATTCCTTCGAGTTCAGCCTTCATGCCATTTATCTCTTGACAGGTACCTTTTTTGTTTTTCTTGGTTTTGCTTCTTTTTCTTCCTTTTTTTCTGCATTTGCCTTTTTGCCTTTTCATTTTTTCTTGCTTTTGATTTTCTTTCTCAGGCCGACCTTCACCTTTAAGGGAATACCTCACCACCCCAAAGGCTACTACGAAGCTCCACCGCATTGGTGGTCAGGTGTAGTTTTGTCACATATCAACCCGTTTCACCTTGCAGGTTTTCAACATGCCAAAAGTCCATAAGTCATTATCTTCGCGGCATAGACATAAATCACCTATATGCCTACCCGGTACTCTTGATTATTAACTCTTGATTATTAACCCAGAGGAACAACTACACAAGCCCCGAGCCCATCTCTCAACTCTTATTTTGCTACCTGCCAATATTTTATAAGGCATTATGGCTTTTCTCTTAAGATATTTTCCTGCTAAACCCTTACAGACACTTGATCACTAGAGCCAATACCATCTCCTAGTCTTGACTTTCTCAGCTTCATAGGATTTTTCCAGATTTCCTCTTCTAATGATTGACAACAAAAAAAACTTGAAAGTTTCCTTTTACTTGGGCAGGTAGTAAGAACAAAACGAAGGCATATCATCGCATGATAAGACACTTTTAAAATGTTTCTAGGCACAATAAAAAAATTTCTCTTTCAAAAAAATACTTGACATCAAATGGCATATCACCTGGAAGTAGGAACTCTCTTCTACCAAAAGAGAAGTTTTTATGAAACCAGACTGATTTGTTGGGTAGAAGAAGAGCTTCATATGCTCTCCTATGGGAAGATCAAATTATCCAATTCAAAAATCGAACTATCGAATTCAAAAATCAAATACAAATCATCTATTCTACTCTATCCCCGCCTATCTAATCACTCCTGCCTTGCACCTTATTCTAAATAAATCAAGAATTCAAGCAAAAAATAAAAAATAAAACAGTTTATAGGAACATAAACACGTCCTAAAAACGAAGAAGTGAACCTATATTTACTAAGTTGAACCCTTACCAACTATAAGATATAAAATTTCACTCAAAAAAAAAAAATGAAAACAACAAAGCAAACCTTTCCACCAATGTCATGTGAGGTTAATGACTAAAGACCCAAAATTCTAAAAAAAATGAAGAACACTAAATAATGTTGCAAATCCAACCTAATTGGTCCAACTGGTGGCCATTTTACATATGCCAAAGAAGTTTTAGATACAAAAAAAAAAACAAAAATTTTTGAAGGTCATTTTTATATTTAAAAACGATTTTTAATTTGGTGTAAATTCTATCAGAAACACAAGACAACAGCTACAATTCCTAGTCTACTTCAAAAACGATCGTACAAATAAAAGTTCAATGTTCTCCAAAACCTTAGGCCATCTCCCCTTCGCACAAGGGGCGCCCGGCTTGGTAATTTGGCGCACAAAGCACATCTAGGGCTAATTGCAGACGAAAGAACCAAACCTGAGATTTTTTTTTTTTAAAAAAAAGAAGAATTAGTGATAGTCCAAGATTAGTTCGCCTTTCTAAAGGGCTCCCCAGGTCCACTGATTCATTGATCTTCCTGTATGCTAACAAAGAGGCATTCCCATGTTCAAGTCATTTCAGTCTTTGACGTGAAGGGATTGCAAAGTGGCATATTGGGGAGAAGCAACTGGTGAAAGAACTTCAGAACCGCTACACCATACAAACAACCCAACCATTCCTATGCAAAAATGAAACAGGATTGACTGTGTTCACTAGACATTAAGTTCAAATCCCAAACTTTCATAGAAGTGTACCAACAATTGTACTTGGAGCATGCAATTCAACTAAAAAAAAAAAAAACAGATTACATGCCCCGAGGCATGTAAATAAAATAAAAGAAACTGCAATGGTGAGTAATTATGACCATGGCACGATATTTGAACTTACAAAAAGTAAACCAGGAATATCATGAAATTGGACTGCATAGCTACTACGAAGATTCTAGTCACAAGACAAAACCCACATAACCCATCCATATACTGACAAGTTCATCATCGCCAGTCAAGCTATGATAAACATCGAAGAGAAAATCACACATTCTTGTTTCCAGGCATACTGGTTCCAGCATAACCAGGACCTCGGCCTTGAGGTGGATAAGGTCCAGTAGCATATCCACCAGCTTGGCCACCACGATTTGGATTGTATCCACCACTTGGGTTTCCGCCTTGAGGATACCTGTTCTGTCCTCCTGGAGGTCCCCGAGGCTTATTGTAGTGGTGACTTGGCCCACCAACAACTTGAGGTGGGGCATTGGTTAGGGTCAGGCCTGATTTGCATATGCGGTTGCCCTGGCTGCTGAATTGGCGGCAAACGTTGATGCTGTTGAGGATGCTGTAATTTTTGCCTCTTGGCTGTTTCTTCGTGCTGCCTTTGCTGTTGTCTTTTCTTCTTGCTCTGGAACTCATGAGATGACTAGTATTTGGGCAAACTAAGAGGAAGGCCAGAACCGGCTAACAAAAGGCCGTCAATTGTGACACTTGGCATGAACAAAAGATTTTGTACCTTTTCGGGCCACATGGCAACGGATCACACTAGAAACACTCAGCATCAAGTGCATCTTTTGCAAATATCCTCTGAAAAGAAGAAAATGAAACCATCAGTGGACAAACAAACACAAACAGCAGAGGATGCAAGAAGGAAAAAGGGTTGACATATCAACAGCAGACTTCAAGAAGAAAAGATAAAAACTGGAGAAATGCAAGAACATCAAGGAAGAATACAATCTCAACCAGATAAATATCATAGCTAGGAAGGAGTGGTACCAACATATCTAACTCTAGTCTCTAGTTTTGACTTCAAAGCAGCTGAAGAACCTCTTGCAAATAGAAATAACAAGACACATAATGCAGATCGAAACAGAAAATGCACCCAGTATTTCAACATGTAGAATAATAGAATTCTACCTGACAAAATTCGAAGAGAAATTTTAGAAATAAAGCGGACCACTGTTCAAGCAAAAAGATTTTCAGTGTATGCCCTTTTCCTCTCTCTCTCTCTCTCACTGAAAACCATTCAGGTTTACAGTCAGTTCTCTCTCTCTCCCTTCCTGCCCTTCCTTTTTCAATTTTAACCAAAAAAATGTTTAAAAGAAAAAACGGATATCCAGATATGTCCCTTAACCGCAGTGCTGCATCTGTGGTATGGGGAGTACAAGGACCATATCCCCATTCACATGTGACTTAGCAGGGAACTGATTAGTTGGCTAGTCGGATTAACTGTTCACTAGCTGGACATCATAGCAACAATCGTTCTAAACCTTAGCTCCTTGAGTCCAGCCTGTTCTAGAAACAAGAATTGACAACACTGAATGCTGAACAATTGCTGGCAACATTCTTCCAATAACATTCCACCAGACAAGGACAAGTTCAAAAATAGACCATAATTTTCTCAAGAAACACTGATTCCCTTTGTCATTTTTAAGTCACAGAGAAGTTTGAATGTACATTTCCATATTTGAGAAGAAAACAAAACTGTAAATACATTGAAATGCCACGTATCACTTTCATGTCATATACATCACAGTTATTTCATTTTGGTAGATGAACAGGACGCTAGTTGGGTAATTCATAATTTTCCAGAAAGCTATCAAAAGCATTAGCAGCAATACTTTTAGAATCAAGTGAAGCAGTCATCAAATGCTTTAGTGCCACGATATTTGAACTTACAAAAAGTAAACCAGGAATATCATGAAATTGGACTGCATAGCTACTACGAAGATTCTAGTCACAAGACAAAACCCACATAACCCATCCATATACTGACAAGTTCATCATCGCCAGTCAAGCTATGATAAACATCGAAGAGAAAATCACACATTCTTGTTTCCAGGCATACTGGTTCCAGCATAACCAGGACCTCGGCCTTGAGGTGGATAAGGTCCAGTAGCATATCCACCAGCTTGGCCACCACGATTTGGATTGTATCCACCACTTGGGTTTCCGCCTTGAGGATACCTGTTCTGTCCTCCTGGAGGTCCCCGAGGCTTATTGTAGTGGTGACTTGGCCCACCAACAACTTGAGGTGGG
Source organism: Nymphaea colorata (assembly GCF_008831285.2). Classification (NCBI taxonomy): domain Eukaryota; kingdom Viridiplantae; phylum Streptophyta; class Magnoliopsida; order Nymphaeales; family Nymphaeaceae; genus Nymphaea; species Nymphaea colorata. The sequence goes on from NC_045140.1 coordinate 7,390,523, forward strand.
GCATTGGTTAGGGTCAGGCCTGATTTGCATATGCGGTTGCCCTGGCTGCTGAATTGGCGGCAAACGTTGATGCTGTTGAGGATGCTGTAATTTTTGCCTCTTGGCTGTTTCTTCGTGCTGCCTTTGCTGTTGTCTTTTCTTCTTGCTCTGGAACTCATGAGATGACTCGTATTTGGGCAAACTAAGAGGAAGGCCAGAACCGGCTAACAAAAGGCCGTCAATTGTGACACTTGGCATGAACAAAAGATTTTGTACCTTTTCGGGCCACATGGCAACGGATCACACTAGAAACACTCAGCATCAAGTGCATCTTTTGCAGATATCCTCTGAAAAGAAGAAAATGAAACCATCAGTGGACAAACAAACACAAACAGCAGAGGATGCAAGAAGGAAAAAGGGTTGACATATCAACAGCAGACTTCAAGAAGAAAAGATAAAAACTGGAGAAATGCAAGAACATCAAGGAAGAATACAATCTCAACCAGATAAATATCATAGCTAGGAAGGAGTGGTACCAACATATCTAACTCTAGTCTCTAGTTTTGACTTCAAAGCAGCTGAAGAACCTCTTGCAAATAGAAATAACAAGACACATAATGCAGATCGAAACAGAAAATGCACCCAGTATTTCAACATGTAGAATAATAGAATTCTACCTGACAAAATTCGAAGAGAAATTTTAGAAATAAAGCGGACCACTGTTCAAGCAAAAAGATTTTCAGTGTATGCCCTTTTCCTCTCTCTCTCTCTCTCACTGAAAACCATTCAGGTTTACAGTCAGTTCTCTCTCTCTCCCTTCCTGCCCTTCCTTTTTCAATTTTAACCAAAAAAATGTTTAAAAGAAAAAACGGATATCCAGATATGTCCCTTAACCGCAGTGCTGCATCTGTGGTATGGGGAGTACAAGGACCATATCCCCATTCACATGTGACTTAGCAGGGAACTGATTAGTTGGCTAGTCGGATTAACTGTTCACTAGCTGGACATCATAGCAACAATCGTTCTAAACCTTAGCTCCTTGAGTCCAGCCTGTTCTAGAAACAAGAATTGACAACACTGAATGCTGAACAATTGCTGGCAACATTCTTCCAATAACATTCCACCAGACAAGGACAAGTTCAAAAATAGACCATAATTTTCTCAAGAAACACTGATTCCCTTTGTCATTTTTAAGTCACAGAGAAGTTTGAATGTACATTTCCATATTTGAGAAGAAAACAAAACTGTAAATACATTGAAATGCCACGTATCACTTTCATGTCATATACATCACAGTTATTTCATTTTGGTAGATGAACAGGACGCTAGTTGGGTAATTCATAATTTTCCAGAAAGCTATCAAAAGCATTAGCAGCAATACTTTTAGAATCAAGTGAAGCAGTCATCAAATGCTTTAGTGCCACGATATTTGAACTTACAAAAAGTAAACCAGGAATATCATGAAATTGGACTGCATAGCTACTACGAAGATTCTAGTCACAAGACAAAACCCACATAACCCATCCATATACTGACAAGTTCATCATCGCCAGTCAAGCTATGATAAACATCGAAGAGAAAATCACACATTCTTGTTTCCAGGCATACTGGTTCCAGCATAACCAGGACCTCGGCCTTGAGGTGGATAAGGTCCAGTAGCATATCCACCAGCTTGGCCACCACGATTTGGATTGTATCCACCACTTGGGTTTCCGCCTTGAGGATACCTGTTCTGTCCTCCTGGAGGTCCCCGAGGCTTATTGTAGTGGTGACTTGGCCCACCAACAACTTGAGGTGGGGCATTGGTTAGGGTCAGGCCTGATTTGCATATGCGGTTGCCCTGGCTGCTGAATTGGCGGCAAACGTTGATGCTGTTGAGGATGCTGTAATTTTTGCCTCTTGGCTGTTTCTTCGTGCTGCCTTTGCTGTTGTCTTTTCTTCTTGCTCTGGAACTCATGAGATGACTCGTATTTGGGCAAACTAAGAGGAAGGCCAGAACCGGCTAACAAAAGGCCGTCAATTGTGACACTTGGCATGAACAAAAGATTTTGTACCTTTTCGGGCCACATGGCAACGGATCACACTAGAAACACTCAGCATCAAGTGCATCTTTTGCAGATATCCTCTGAAAAGAAGAAAATGAAACCATCAGTGGACAAACAAACACAAACAGCAGAGGATGCAAGAAGGAAAAAGGGTTGACATATCAACAGCAGACTTCAAGAAGAAAAGATAAAAACTGGAGAAATGCAAGAACATCAAGGAAGAATACAATCTCAACCAGATAAATATCATAGCTAGGAAGGAGTGGTACCAACATATCTAACTCTAGTCTCTGATAGAAATGTAGCACCAATATCTGTAACCCGAAAACAGCACTCACGCAGGAAGATAGAGAGAGAGAGAGAGAATGAAAACAAGAAGAAACTGAGGAGAAGAAGCCGTAGCCAAAATGGTTTGCACGGCCTCTATTTATAATCTCATTTTCAGAATTCTAAGAGTCTCCAATCGTAGAATCCTAGGAGATTTCACAAGCTCCAAGGACATTAATTACATCATAGAAACCTAAGAGACTTCACATATTACAAGGATATTAACTACAACATAGAATCCTAGGAGACTTCCCATATAACAAGGATATTAACTATAACATAGAATCCTAGGAGACTCTTCACATGTTACAAGGACATTAAATATTTTAACACATTCTACAAGGAGGTGGAATCCTAAGAGACTCCTCTTCAACGTGCTGGTGAAGGATTTATATTTTAACACCCTCCCTCAAGTTGTGCATGGTTTTGCACCATGTACAACTTGCCTTTAGAAACCGGAATCGTTCATTTGTTAATCCTTTTGTAAATAAGTCTGCAACTTGTTCATTTGTACGAAAATAAATAGGCTGAATTTCCTTGTCTTCCACCTTTTGTCTAACAAAGTGTTGATCAATCTCAATGTGCTTTGTTCGACCATGTTGTACGGGATTAAAGGCAATGTTAATAGCGCTTTGATTATCGCACATTAACATTGATGTTTTAATCTTTTCTCCAATGTCTTCTAGCAAATGTCTAACCCATGTAACTTCAGCAGTACCTGCAGCCATGCATCTGTATTCAGCTTCAGTGCTGGATCTTGCTATTGCCTTTTGCTTTCGACAACTCCAAGACACAAGATTACGTCCAATGAAAATACAAAAACCAGAAATGGACTTTCTTTGATCGGGATCTCCAGCCCAATCTGCATCTGTGAATGTCATAAGTTGATGTCCAGTAGTTATATTTTCACTCTTACCATAAACTAAGCCATCTCCTGCTGTCCCTTTAAGATATCTTAATATTCTTTTGACAGCATCCATGTGAGTATCTCTAGGTGCATGCATAAATTGGGATACTTGATTCACAGCATATATAATATCTGGTCTAGTAAATGTAAGATATTGAAGTGCCCCAACAATACTTCGATATTGCGTAGGATCTTCATATAACTCCCCATCTTGAGCACTTAGTCTTTGATTTAGAACACTAGGAGTTCCAACAGGCTTACAATCAGACATACCTGACTTTTTCAACAAATCCAACGTGTATTTCTGTTGTGTCAATGTGAGGCGATTATTGTGCCTATCAATCTCCACTCCAAGAAAGAATCGTAAATCACCAAGCTCTTTCATTTTGAAGTTTTGCATCATCAAAACTTTAGCTTCTTCTATGTGTTTTTCTGAATTGCCTGTGATAACAATATCATCAACATATATAAGAAGTAAAGTAAATATGTTTTCCTTTCGATAAATGAAAAGAGAGTGATCTAGAGGACATCTCCGAAAACCACATTCTTGAATCTTGCAAGAGAAACTGTCAAACCACGAACGTGAGGCCTGTTTAAGTCCATAAATAGATTTTCTTAGTTTGCAAACCCATGCATGAGAGTCTCCTTTCGTGTATCCTGGAGGTTGTTCCATATATACTTCATCCCTTAAATCACCATGAAGAAAAGCATTCTTCACGTCCATTTGATGTAGTATCCATCCATATTCAACTGCCAATGATATAATCACGCGAATTGTTCCCATTTTGATCACAGGGCTGAATGCCTCATCATAATCTTCTCCATATTGTTGTGTAAACCCTTTTGCTACTAACCTTGCTTTGTGTCTTTCTATGCTGCCGTCAGGTTTGTATTTAATTTTGTATACCCATTTGGAGCCCACTACGTTCTTTTCGTGTGGCCTCGGAACGATCTCCCATGTTCCACATTCATGCAAGGCATCCATTTCTTCTTTCATAGCCTTTCTCCAATGATGTGATTTTGATGCTTCATCAAATGAAGTAGGTTCTTCCTCCTTGCCAATTTTTGCCATGAATAACTGAAAATCAAGTGATAAAGAATCATAGCTAACCCACCTGTGAATGGGATGACGAATGCGTTGGGATCTTCTAAGGTGGGGCATGTTGTCTTCTTCACTGTGAGCATCTCTGTCCCTTAGTCGTCGACTGTAGATAAGACCCGAATACCGATGTGCATCGTTGCTCTGTTCATTATTGTTTTCGTGATGACTTAATGACTGTGTTGGATCTTCTTGATTTTCACTTTGAGCCATATCCGACGGTTGTATTGCTCTCTCTGAATCTTCACTTTGAGGCACATCATTTTCTATAACAGGATCTGCATTGAATAACTGTGTACTGGTCCAGGGATCATAAGATTCAATGGTCATAGGCATTTCATTTGTATTATCAAAACTATGTTCATCAAAAATGACATTTCTTGAAGTTTTGATACGTTTAGTTGTTGGATCATAGCATCGAAAACCTTTATATTCATCAGCATATCCAACGAATCTACATTGAATAGCTTTGTCTTGAAACTTGTTCCTCAAGGCAGCATCAACGTGAACATAGCATACACAACCAAAAACCTTCAAGTTCTTGTAATCAGGTTGTTTGCCTAAGAGTGTAAAATATGGCGATTTAGACATCAAGAGTGTCATAGGCAAACAATTTATTATGTATACAGCAGTATGGAAGGCTTCAGTCCACAAGGAAATGGGCACATTAGTATCATGCATCATGCTCATGGTGCTTTCAACTATATGTCGATGTTTCCGCTCAACTACACCATTTTGTTGTGGTGTGTAAGGGCAGGAAATTTGTCTAGTTATCCCTTTTTCACGTAGAAATTCAATAAAATCAAGCGAGGAATATTCTCCCCCTCCATCACATTGAAAATGCACCACATTGGATGAAAATTTAGTTTGAATCATGGCATAGAAGTTTCGAAATATGTGAGGTACTTCTGATTTGTGTTTCATGAAGTAAATCCAGGTGAAACGTGAGTAAGAGTCAATGAATAAGACATAATATCTTGACCCAGACATGGAATCAATAGGGGCTGGCCCCCATACATCAGAAAAAATAGTTTCAAAAGGTTTGGAAGCCCTTTGATTTATATTATGGAAAGGTAAAACATGACTCTTACAAAGTCCACAACTTGAACATTTTTTGACACTTGAAGTAAGAGGTAAACTTGATCTTGGAATGAGACTATCTGTGACAAGTTTTTCAATGAAATGTCGACCACAGTGTCCTAGCCGACTATGCCACAAATCAGACTCCAAAAATTGGTTAGGGCCCCTTACTTTTGATTGAAAATGGCAAGAACTTGGCACTGATGACGCATTATGAGAAAGAGAAAATGTCTTCAATCCTATATCAAAAGTGGATGAATCCTTGGGTAGACATTCCTTGAGGACGTACATATTCCCTTGACGCTCCCCTCTAGCGAACATTTTCTTCGTTTGGAGGTCCTTGACATAGACAGAAGAAGGTGTGAATTCAACAGAAGAGCTTGTATCATCAATGAGTTTAGAAATGGATATGATGTTCTTTTTGATATTGGAAGCAAGAACAACATTAGACAGTGATAGAGACGAGGATGACAATGGAATATGTGCATTTCCAATATGTGTAATAGGATGAGATTTTCCATCACCTGTTATAATGCAACTTCTACCGTAATGAGGGGATAAGTTAGTCAATTTACCTGCATTTCCTGTCACATGGGTAGCTGCACCTGAATCCAATAACCATTCTCCCTGCTCATTTTGCTTTATAGTCATCTTTGAGAATGCGGCCATCAATAGCTGTTGCATATCTTCAGCGGTGGATTTAGAACTTTGTCCTCCTTGTTTATAATCATGTCTCACCCCTTTGTTTTTATTTTGAGGATTAAACCAACATTGTGCCTTCATGTGTCCTTTCTTGTTGCACTGAAAACAAATTGGTATTTTTCTTGAAGTATCCAAAGGAGACATACCTTGGTTATGTGGTGTTGGTAGAATGCCACGACCACCATGGTTGGAGTTCCCATGGCTCTTACCAAACTTTACATTCATAGCCAACACATTTTGGGAGTTCCCTTGATCAGTCCTTTCAATGACTCTTTTCATATTCATTTCATGTTGGAGAAGTTTACCTTGTAGTTCGTTGAAGGAAGGCAGAACAGGAAGGACCTCAAGAGCTGTAATAAAAGCATGATAATCATGCCCAAGTCCATTCAAGGTTTGCTGCACCTTTTCCTTATCAGAAATATTATTCCCTGAGGCAGCAAGTTGGTCTGCGACGGCCTTAATACGCCCCAAATAATCCATGATAGACGTTGAACCTTTGCTCAAATTCTGAAATTCTTTCTTTAAGTACATAATTCGAGCTTCTGATATTTGGGAAAAAGTATCAGCAAGGGTTTCCCATAATTCTTCTGCAGTACAATCATCAGAAACTGAAAGTAACACTTGTTGAGATAAAGTGGACAAAATATACGCAACCAGACTTTGATCACGTCTCATCCACATAGCATGTTCAGGATTGTTGTCTTCATGAACAGCAATAACTTCTCCTGCCTCATTTTTTATTTCCTGTAAGACGGATATTGGTGGAGCCTTTGTTGAACCATCGAGATGTCCAAAGAGGCCTTGACTTCTTATGAAAGGCATGATTTGCCTTTTCCAGATCAGATAATTCTCATGGTTGAGTTTTTCGGTAATAAGGTGAGGAAGAAAACTTGAGGACATGCCAGAATGCGAAAGGTTTTCCATGACAGCAGAAAGGAATGGTATATAGGTAGAAGATGAGAGGGAAAGAAGACACGATATAACAAAATGTGTCCTTGGTAAGCAAGAAGAAAAAGGAACAAGAATTGCGCAAGAGAAAAGTAAATTCAGGATAGAGACAAGATGAGAAAAGAGTTCTAACCAGATCAGACCTGTTTGGGCATTTCGTTTGGTAGAGATAACGTAACCTGGCGCTCTGATACCATGATAGAAATGTAGCACCAATATCTGTAACCCGAAAACAGCACTCACGCAGGAAGATAGAGAGAGAGAGAGAGAATGGAAACAAGAAGAAACTGAGGAGAAGAAGCCGTAGCCAAAATGGTTTGCACGGCCTCTATTTATAATCTCATTTTCAGAATTCTAAGAGTCTCCAATCGTAGAATCCTAGGAGATTTCACAAGCTCCAAGGACATTAATTACATCATAGAAACCTAAGAGACTTCACATATTACAAGGATATTAACTACAACATAGAATCCTAGGAGACTTCCCATATAACAAGGATATTAACTATAACATAGAATCCTAGGAGACTCTTCACATGTTACAAGGACATTAAATATTTTAACACATTCTACAAGGAGGTGGAATCCTAAGAGACTCCTCTTCAACGTGCTGGTGAAGGATTTATATTTTAACATTATGTAGATAGGTTTTATGTTTCTTTTAAGAGTTAAAGGAATAATCTCGACGGATCTTTCACCCATTTTGTACTTTACCTTCCTCTTTTTATATTTTTGAACAGTTTATGCAGGATGCATGGTCTGTCAGAGGAAACATTCTTGATATACATGTACTAGTTCTGAACTCTTTGCAATAGTAACTGCAGAGGCTCCATTTTATCTCCTGTTCAATCAATTGCATAGACCATATGTTACCCGTCTGATTGGTTAGGAGAATACATGAGGAGTAGGAAGGCTAGTAATACTAATTGCTGCTGCTTATCACTATCATAATGGACGAGCCTTTTTATCTGCGTTCTCCTCTGGATAAATCTAAGCTATAGATTCAAGAAAGAAAAAAACTTCAATTCCTGGTTATTACTCTTTGGAAAGAAACGATAGTCTTTGTAGAAACACGAACAAGAAGAGAAAGAGAAACAACGATCACGATGTAACGTGGAAAACCCTCAACAAGAGGGAAAAAACCACGAATGAGGAGGAGCCGGTGCCCACTAGCCGCCAGACTCTCTCTCCTTAGTCTTTCATTCACACCATAAGGATTAGGGTTACACGACTTAAATAATGCCCAACAAGGGCTACAAGTTGGATCGGATACGGATCCGGACCCGGTCCCGAGACCCATCTAACATACTTCAACACTCCCCCTCAAGTTGGGCATGCATATCAAACATGCCCAACTTGGATACATTTCTCTCAAATGAGGTCGAAGATAAAGCCTTCGTCAGAACATCAGCCGTTTGGTCTTCAGATCTCATGTAAGGAAGTACAAGTTCTTTAGCATCAATTCTCTCTCGAATGAAATGCCGGTCAATCTCAACATGCTTTGTTCTGTCATGAAGCACAGGGTTGTTGGCCAAGTTAATTGCAGACTTGTTATCGCAATACATCTTCATTGGTTCTTCAACCTTTATACCAATATCAGTCAACAATACTTTCAGCCACAAAAGCTCGGAAACTCTCATAGCAACAACTCTGTATTCTGCTTCAGCACTGAAACGCGAACAAACATCTTGCCTTTTACTTCTGCACACTATGAGATTCCCTCCCAAATAAATACAATAGCCGGAGGTGGACCTCCTAGTGTCAATACAGCCTGCCCAGTCTGCATCTGAATAACCTTCAATCCCAAGAGTGTCTTGCTTGACATATAAGAGACCTTTGCCAGGATTCCTCTTCAAGTAGCACAAGATCCTGTCAATAGCCTTCAAGTGGGCATCCGTGGGAGCATGCATGAACTGGCTCATCACATTCACAGCAAAGGTAATATCAGGTCTAGTGAGAGTAAGATAAATTAACTTCCCTACAAGACATTGATATCTTCTTTTTGCCTCTTCACAGAGTGGCTCCCCGTCTCTAAGACTTAGCTTATGGCCAGCATCTAGAGGAGTAGAAGCTGGTCTACACCCTAGTTTCCCAGCCTCCTTTAACAAATCTAGAGTGTACTTCCGTTGATTTAGCACAAGGCTAGTCCCAGACCTAGCAATTTCTATGCCAAGGAAGTATTTCAACTTACCAAGGTCCTTAAGATCAAACTCGATCGCCAACAGTTTCTTTAACTTCATTATTTCATCTTCATCATCACCTGTGACAATCATATCATCAACATATACCAACAGAATAGTAACCTTTTGCTTATTTCTCTTCACAAAAAGTGTATGATCTCCATTCCCTTGATGGTATCCACATTGTCTCATGACAAGTCTGAGTCGTTCAAACCACGCTCGAGGAGATTGCTTGAGCCCATATAAAGCTTTCCTTAGCTTGCAACATTTTCCAGGTTCCTCATATCCTGGAGGCATACACATATATACTTCCTCTTCAAGGTCTCCATTGAGAAATGCGTTCTTGACATCAAGTTGGTACATCTTCCACTCCTTCATCACAGCTAAAGAGATAATGACTCTGACCGTCTTCATCTTCGCAACAGGAGCAAAGGTCTCCAAATAATCAATCCCATATTTCTGACTAAACCCCTTGGCCACAAGACGAGCTTTGTATCTTTCAACACTCCCATCTGGTTTGTACTTGATGGTGTAGACCCACTTAGATCCAACCAAGTGAGCCGCCTCAGGAATCTTTACAACTTCCCATGTCATGTTTCTTCGCAAGGCTTCCATCTCTTCTTGCATTGCATAGGTCCACTTAGGATCACTCTGAGCCTCAGTAACATTCCTGGGAATCATAGTCAAAGAAAGAGAAGATACAAAGCATTTGTAGTCCTTGCTCAGTCTAGAATATGAAACAAAGTTACCAATAGGATGTTGAGTACATGACCTGACACCCTTTCGCAGGGCGATGGGAAGCTCTTCACTAGCAGCAACAGTCTGAATCTCTTCTTCAACAGGTTGCTTCTGCGCACGACTTGGGTCATCCAGGGAAGGACTAATTGGATTGGGAGTAGAATTCTCACCACCTGTCATCTCATCTGTACAAACTCTTCGCCTAGAGTAAACTTGCCCAAATAAACGATTGCACTTCTCTTCTGCCTCAGTGGAACACTTTTCATTTTTCTCTTGTTCATGCACCTCACTAGATGGACCAACGGAGTCACGCCTGTAGTCCAAAAAATCTGTAAACTGAATTTCCTGACTCGGAGAATACTCTTCCTGTGACATAGAGTACTCCCCCTGAAGAGGATTCTCACCAAAATAGGAAACATGTTCAAGGAAAGTGACATCTTTGGTAACATAGGCCCGACCAGTGGAAGGGTCTCGACACTTGTACCCTTTTTGAGTGGGAGAATACCCTAAAAAAATGCCCTTAATAGATCTTGGATCAAGCTTTTTAATGTGAGGACTATGGTTGTGAATAAAGCAAACACAACCAAAAAACTCTGAGTGAAAGAGAGAAAGGTTCACAAGTCCCCGGTAACAGAGAGTGAGGCGTCTTCTCATTCAACACACGACTAGGCAACCGGTTTATAAGATACGCACTGGTCAGCACAGCATCCCCCCAATACTTTTTTGGAACATGACGTTGAAAAAAAAGAGCCCGAGTCATATTCAATAACTGACGATTTTTTCATTCAGCAACTCCATTTTGAGGAGGGGTATAACTACAGGAAGTCTCATGAACAAGGAGGTGGAATCCTAAGAGACTCCTCTTCAACGTGCTGGTGAAGGATTTATATTTTAACAGTCTCTAGTTTTGACTTCAAAGCAGCTGAAGAACCTCTTGCAAATAGAAATAACAAGACACATAATGCAGATCGAAACAGAAAATGCACCCAGTATTTCAACATGTAGAATAATAGAATTCTACCTGACAAAATTCGAAGAGAAATTTTAGAAATAAAGCGGACCACTGTTCAAGCAAAAAGATTTTCAGTGTGTGCCCTTTTCCTCTCTCTCTCTCTCTCACTGAAAACCATTCAGGTTTACAGTCAGTTCTCTCTCTCTCCCTTCCTGCCCTTCCTTTTTCAATTTTAACCAAAAAAATGTTTAAAAGAAAAAACGGATATCCAGATATGTCCCTTAACCGCAGTGCTGCATCTGTGGTATGGGGAGTACAAGGACCATATCCCCATTCACATGTGACTTAGCAGGGAACTGATTAGTTGGCTAGTCGGATTAACTGTTCACTAGCTGGACATCATAGCAACAATCGTTCTAAACCTTAGCTCCTTGAGTCCAGCCTGTTCTAGAAACAAGAATTGACAACACTGAATGCTGAACAATTGCTGGCAACATTCTTCCAATAACATTCCACCAGACAAGGACAAGTTCAAAAATAGACCATAATTTTCTCAAGAAACACTGATTCCCTTTGTCATTTTTAAGTCACAGAGAAGTTTGAATGTACATTTCCATATTTGAGAAGAAAACAAAACTGTAAATACATTGAAATGCCACGTATCACTTTCATGTCATATACATCACAGTTATTTCATTTTGGTAGATGAACAGGACGCTAGTTGGGTAATTCATAATTTTCCAGAAAGCTATCAAAAGCATTAGCAGCAATACTTTTACAATCAAGTGAAGCAGTCATCAAATGCTTTAGTGCCACGATATTTGAACTTAAAAAAGTAAACCAGGAATATCATGAAATTGGACTGCATAGCTACTACGAAGATTCTAGTCACAAGACAAAACCCACATAACCCATCCATATACTGACAAGTTCATCATCGCCAGTCAAGCTATGATAAACATCGAAGAGAAAATCACACATTCTTGTTTCCAGGCATACTGGTTCCAGCATAACCAGGACCTCGGCCTTGAGGTGGATAAGGTCCAGTAGCATATCCACCAGCTTGGCCACCACGATTTGGATTGTATCCACCACTTGGGTTTCCGCCTTGAGGATACCTGTTCTGTCCTCCTGGAGGTCCCCGAGGCTTATTGTAGTGGTGACTTGGCCCACCAACAACTTGAGGTGGGGCATTGGTTAGGGTCAGGCCTGATTTGCATATGCGGTTGCCCTGGCTGCTGAATTGGCGGCAAACGTTGATGCTGTTGAGGATGCTGTAATTTTTGCCTCTTGGCTGTTTCTTCGTGCTGCCTTTGCTGTTGTCTTTTCTTCTTGCTCTGGAACTCATGAGATGACTCGTATTTGGGCAAACTAAGAGGAAGGCCAGAACCGGCTAACAAAAGGCCGTCAATTGTGACACTTGGCATGAACAAAAGATTTTGTACCTTTTCGGGCCACATGGCAACGGATCACACTAGAAACACTCAGCATCAAGTGCATCATTTGCAGATATCCTCTGAAAAGAAGAAAATGAAACCATCAGTGGACAAACAAACACAAACAGCAGAGGATGCAAGAAGGAAAAAGGGTTGACATATCAACAGCAGACTTCAAGAAGAAAAGATAAAAACTGGAGAAATGCAAGAACATCAAGGAAGAATACAATCTCAACCAGATAAATATCATAGCTAGGAAGGAGTGGTACCAACATATCTAACTCTAGTCTCTAGTTTTGACTTCAAAGCAGCTGAAGAACCTCTTGCAAATAGAAATAACAAGACACATAATGCAGATCGAAACAGAAAATGCACCCAGTATTTCAACATGTAGAATAATAGAATTCTACCTGACAAAATTCGAAGAGAAATTTTAGAAATAAAGCGGACCACTGTTCAAGCAAAAAGATTTTCAGTGTGTGCCCTTTTCCTCTCTCTCTCTCTCTCTCTCACTGAAAACCATTCAGGTTTACAGTCAGTTCTCTCTCTCTCCCTTCCTGCCCTTCCTTTTTCAATTTTAACCAAAAAAATGTTTAAAAGAAAAAACGGATATCCAGATATGTCCCTTAACCGCAGTGCTGCATCTGTGGTATGGGGAGTACAAGGACCATATCCCCATTCACATGTGACTTAGCAGGGAACTGATTAGTTGGCTAGTCGGATTAACTGTTCACTAGCTGGACATCATAGCAACAATCGTTCTAAACCTTAGCTCCTTGAGTCCAGCCTGTTCTAGAAACAAGAATTGACAACACTGAATGCTGAACAATTGCTGGCAACATTCTTCCAATAACATTCCACCAGACAAGGACAAGTTCAAAAATAGACCATAATTTTCTCAAGAAACACTGATTCCCTTTGTCATTTTTAAGTCACAGAGAAGTTTGAATGTACATTTCCATATTTGAGAAGAAAACTGTTAACATATCATGTATAGGGAACCGGGTCTGGATCCAAACCCGGTCCCATGGGCACGGGTACCGAGAGTGGCTCGGTACCCTAGGTGGTTTTTCCCTCTTATTTAATCCCACTTATGGTGTAATTGTTGCGGTTGTGCCCCTAGGTTAGAGCTTCTCCGTGGTTTTTCACCTCTCTTTGAGGTTTTCCACGTATATTGTGTGTTCCTTCTCTTTCTCTCCATCTTGGTGTGTGTTTCTACATGGTATCAGAGCCAAACGCGTGAGAGATCGTTGGTGTGATAGTCGTGTTTCCGCCGATTTTTTTGCCGCTGCTGTTTCCGCCGGTTTTTTTTCTGCCGCTGCTGCGCCGTTGTTCTCTGCTGCGCTGCCGCCGTCCAGCGCCGCCGCCGTCGCCCACTTCAGCGCCGCTGCCTCTTGTTGTGCTGGGTATTCTTTCTCCTTGGTGATTGTGATGGCCGAGGAGATGTCCCTCAAGATCGATGATGCCCTAGACTCGGGCAGCAATACCAAGAGCGAGATCTTGCCTGTTCAAGTCACTTCCATCCGGCTGAACAAGGATAACTATCTCTCTTGGTCGGCTGCCCTAGAAATTGGGATAACCAGTCGTGGTCGCCTGTCCTACATTACTGGGGAGAAGCCTGCACCTTCAAAAACCGATCCGCGATGGGCTACTTGGGCGTTGGAAGATAGTCAGGTTAAAGTATGGATTATTAGTTTTGTTTCTGCAGATATTCAGCCTTTGATCTTGCGTAAATCTTGCGTAAATCGACTGCCTACGACATGTGGACTGTGCTTGCACGGATGTATGGCCGTAAGAAGAGAGTATTGCGTACGTACCAAATCAAACATAGCATATACTCTCTTAAACAGGGTGACTTGTCTGTAGCCGCTTTCTTTGCAGCCCTAAAGACTAAGTGGGAGGAACTTGACTACCATGTGAATGATGACTGGCACTGTGGGTCTGATCATGCCTTGTACTGGGACAAAGAATGGATGGATCGGACGTTTATTTTCCTTGGAGGCTTACGCGATGAATTTGAATCCATTAGGAGCCAAATTCTCAATTGTGACGAGGTCCCCGGAATTGAAGAGGTGTATGCCCGTGTGGAATCTGAGGAACAGCGTCGCCAGGTGATGCATATTGTCACCAGTCAGGGGAGTTCTCCTTCAGCCTTTGTTAGTCGTGCTTCTGGGATTGGACAGCGTCCTGTTCGGCGGTGTAGCCATTGCAACAAATCAGGACATTCTGTTGATTTTTGTTGGGATCTTCATCCTGAGAGGCGGCTTGTCCGGGGTCGTCCTCCTTCTAGCCGCCGGAGTCCTTCTATGCCTGAGCCTAGTCAGAGTAGTCCTTCAAATGTTGCCAAATCTAAGCTTTCCTCCGATCAAATCAAAGAACTGCAAGCGTATATCAGCCGACTGTCTACTACTCAGGAGGATACTTCCACGTCTGAGGGGGCTAAGTTAGCCCAAGCTCTCGTGGCCACTAGTGACCAAGGTAATTCCTCACATGGTGATTGGATTGTTGACAGTGGCGCTACGCATCATATGACAGGGGACCCTAAGATGTTCCAAGAATACAAATTGTCTTCGGGGCAGCAACGTGTATCTATGGCTGATGGTTCTTCTATTTCTGTGGCTGGAAAAGGGAGTTTATCCTTGTTAAATAAATACTGTCTTCATAATGCTCTTCATGTTCCCAATATTCCTGTGAATTTGTTATCTGTCAGCAGTATTACTAAAGAACTCAACTGTAATCTGATCTTTTCTGCTGATCGGTGTTTTCTGCAGGACTTGGTGACGGGGCAGAAGATTGGGATTGGTTCGGCTATTGATGGACTCTACAGACTGCCTGTGCAGGTTGCGTCCGCTCTTATTTCAGCCACTAGTGGACAGTTGTCAGGCATGGAAGACAGATCTACTATTATGCGATGGCACGAGCGGCTTGGTCATCTTCCGTTTCCATTGATTAAGAAGTTGTTTCCTAGTTTGTTTCATTCTGTTTCCATGGATTCCTTCACCTGTGAAGTGTGTCAGTTGGCTAAACATGTTAGGGCCTTGTACCCTATTTCATTCAATAAAACCACTCGTCCATTTGCTTTGGTTCATTCTGATGTTTGGGGTCCTTCGGGAGTACCCACTTGTCGTGGTTTTCACTACTTTATGACCCTTATTGATGATTACTCCCGTTGTACGTTCGTGTATCTGTTGAAAGAACGTAGTGAAGTTCCCGTTATTGTCAAAAATTTTGTGGCCTTTGTTGAGACTCAGTTTCAGACGTCTGTCCAAGCTTTTCGCACCGATAATGCTAGAGAGTATGTCTCTCAATCCCTAGATGATTTCTTGAAGAGCAAGGGTATTGTTCATGAAACGTGTTGAAGTATGTTAGATGGGTCTCGGGACCGGGTCAAGAAACACGAACAAGAAGAGGAAGAGAAACAACGATCACGATGTAACGTGGAAAAACCCTCAACAAGAGGAAAAAAACCACGAATGAGGAGGATCCGGTGCCCACTAGCCGCCAGACTCTCTCTCTCCTTTGTCTTTCATTTTTCACAATAAGGATTAGGGTTACACAACTTAAATAATGCCCAACAAGGGCTACAAGTTGGATCGGATACGGATCCGGACCCGGTCCCGAGACCCATCTAACATACTTCAACACTCCCCCTCAAGTTGGGCATACATATCAAACATGCCCAACTTGGATACATTTCTCTCAAATGAGGTCGAAGATAAAGCCTTCGTCAGAACATCAGCCGTTTGGTCTTCAGATCTCATGTAAGGAAGTACAAGTTCTTTAGCATCAATTCTCTCTCGAATGAAATGCCGGTCAATCTCAACATGCTTTGTTCTGTCATGAAGCACAGGGTTGTTGGCCAAGTTAATTGCAGACTTGTTATCGCAATACATCTTCATTGGTTCTTCAACCTTTATACCAATATCAGTCAACAATACTTTCAGCCACAAAAGCTCAGAAACTCTCATAGCAACAACTCTGTATTCTGCTTCAGCACTGAAACGCGAACAAACATCTTGCCTTTTACTTCTGCACACTATGAGATTCCCTCCCAAATAAATACAATAGCCGGAGGTGGACCTCCTAGTGTCAATACAGCCTGCCCAGTCTGCATCTGAATAACCTTCAATCCCAAGAGTGTCTTGCTTGACATATAAGAGACCTTTGCCAGGATTCCTCTTCAAGTAGCACAAGATCCTGTCAACAGCCTTCAAGTGGGCATCCGTGGGAGCATGCATGAACTGGCTCATCACATTCACAGCAAAGGTAATATCAGGTCTAGTGAGAGTAAGATAAATTAACTTCCCTACAAGACATTGATATCTTCTTTTTGCCTCTTCACAGAGTGGCTCCCCGTCTCTAAGACTTAGCTTATGGCCAGCATCTAGAGGAGTAGAAGCTGGTCTACACCCTAGTTTCCCAGCCTCCTTTAACAAATCTAGAGTGTACTTCCGTTGATTTAGCACAAGGCTAGTCCCAGACCTAGCAATTTCTATGCCAAGGAAGTATTTCAACTTACCAAGGTCCTTAAGATCAAACTCGATCGCCAACAGTTTCTTTAACTTCATTATTTCATCTTCATCATCACCTGTGACAATCATATCATCAACATATACCAACAGAATAGTAACCTTTTGCTTATTTCTCTTCACAAAAAGTGTATGATCTCCATTCCCTTGATGGTATCCACATTGTCTCATGACAAGTCTGAGTCGTTCAAACCACGCTCGAGGAGATTGCTTGAGCCCATATAAAGCTTTCCTTAGCTTGCAACATTTTCCAGGTTCCTCATATCCTGGAGGCATACACATATATACTTCCTCTTCAAGGTCTCCATTGAGAAATGCGTTCTTGACATCAAGTTGGTACATCTTCCACTCCTTCATCACAGCTAAAGAGATAATGACTCTGACCGTCTTCATCTTCGCAACAGGAGCAAAGGTCTCCAAATAATCAATCCCATATTTCTGACTAAACCCCTTGGCCACAAGACGAGCTTTGTATCTTTCAACACTCCCATCTGGTTTGTACTTGATGGTGTAGACCCACTTAGATCCAACCAAGTGAGCCGCCTCAGGAATCTTTACAACTTCCCATGTCATGTTTCTTCGCAAGGCTTCCATCTCTTCTTGCATAGCATAGGTCCACTTAGGATCACTCTGAGCCTCAGCAACATTCCTGGGAATCATAGTCAAAGAAAGAGAAGATACAAAGCATTTGTAGTTCTTGCTCAGTCTAGAATAGATGTTGAGTACATGACCTGACACCCTTTCGCAGGGCGATGGGAAGCTCTTCACTAGCAGCAACAGTCTGAATCTCTTCTTCAACAGGTTGCTTCTGCGCACGACTTGGGTCATCCAGGGAAGGACTAATTGGATTGGGAGTAGAATTCTCACCACCTGTCATCTCATCTGTACAAACTCTTCGCCTAGAGTAAACTTGCCCAAATAAACGATTGCACTTCTCTTCTGCCTCAATGGAACACTCTCCATTTTTCTCCTGTTCATGCACCTCACTAGATGGACCATTTTTCTCTTGTTCATGCACCTCACTAGATGGACCAACGGAGTCACGCCTGTAGTCCAAAAAATCTGTAAACTGAATTTCCTGACTCGGAGAATACTCTTCCCGTGACATAGAGTACTCCCCCTGAAGAGGATTCTCACCAAAATAGGAAACATGTTCAAGGAAAGTGACATCTTTGGTAACATAGGCCCGGCCAGTGGAAGGGTCTCGACACTTGTACCCTTTTTGAGTGGGAGAATACCCTAAAAAAATGCCCTTAATAGATCTTGGATCAAGCTTTTTAATGTGAGGACTATGGTTGTGAATAAAGCAAACACAACCAAAAACTCTGAGTGGAAGAGAGAAAGGTTCACGAGTCCCCGGTAACAGAGAGTGAGGCGTCTTCCCATTCAACACGCGACTAGGCAACCGGTTTATAAGATACGCACTGGTCAACACAGCATCCCCCCAATACTTTTTTGGAACATGACGTTGAAAAAGAAGAGCCCGAGTCATATTCAATAACTGACGATTTTTTCGTTCAGCAACTCCATTTTGAGGAGGGGTATAACTACAGGAAGTCTCATGAACAATTCCCTTTTTTCAAAAGAAGCTATCAACAGACTGGCACATATACTCTCGAGCATTGTCAGATCGAAATGTCTTAACAGATGCTCCATATTGAGTTTCCACATAGGCAATGAAAGTCTCTATGACAGTAGGAACTTCACTACGGTCTTTTAGCAAGTAGACAATAGTGTTACGAGAATAATCATCTATAAAGGTGATAAAATATTGAAAACCATGACAAGAAGGAATCCCTGCAGGCCCCCACACATCAGAGTGAATCATGGCAAATACCTCATTAGACCGATGGCTAGACAATGGGTACGAAGCCCTAACATGTTTGGCCAGGTGACAGACATCACAAGACACCATAGTCATATCTAACCTGGAACATATATCAGGAAACAACTGTCTAAGAAGGCCAAAAGGCAAGTGTCCAAGGCGCTCATGCCACCGTAGAAGCAACTGAAGCGAGTCCTCTCTATTCTTTGTGGCTTGGCTGACTGCCGTCATGAGAGCCTGAGCAGCACGCATAGGTAAACGATAGAGCCCGTCAGAAGCTAGGCCAATCCCAATCCTCTTCCCTGTCACCAAGTCCTGCATAACACAGCGATCAGCGGAAAATATAAGTTCGCAATTTAACTCCTTCGTGATCTTGCTAACCGACAAGAGATTCAAGGGAATATGAGGAACATGTAGAGCATTGTGGACTAAGAACTTGTTCAAAAGTGGGAGACTCCCTTTTCCAGCCACAGAGATAGATGAACCATCGGCAAGGGAAACACGATCCTTTCCTGATGAAAGCTTATATCCATGAAAGACCTTAGGATCGCCGGTCATGTGGTGAGTAGCGCCACTATCAATGATCCACTCTCCCATACGGCAATCCGCCATAACGTCTATAGATGAAGAAGCTGCCAAAATCACAGATAGTCCAACAGGAGGCAACAAGAGAGGCACCGATGACAACAGAGAGCACCAACGGGCAGTAATATCCGGATTCCCAATCAGCCCCAAGAGTGAACAGAGTGTCGATTGGGGGAAACGATCGTCGGAGCGCCGGCAGACGTTGAGGCAATCCTCAAGTTACGCTCCTCTCCTCCTTTACGTCCTCTACCAAGTCACGGACCAGCCACCTCTTCTTGCATGGTGGGCGCCAAACAAAAAACAAGAAGATGGAATCAAAGATCAACCAAGCAATAGCGACGGTCAACAACACAAGAGCGACGGTGCAAGAGCGACGCCGCAAGAGTGGCTGCGATGGCGATGGCGCAAAGAGTGACACCGGCGGCGGCGGAAACAGCGACAGTGGTATTGGGTACACCGGCGGCGGTGGCTGCTGCAGCAACGGTGGCGGCAGCGGCGGTGGCTGCTGCAGCAACGGTGGCGGCGGCAGCGGCGGTGGCGGCGGCGGCAGCGGCAGCGGCGGTGGCGGCGGCGGCAGCGGCGGTGGCGGCGGCGGCAGCGGCGGTAGTGGCAGCGGCAGCGGCGGCGGTGACTGCAGTGGTGGCGATGGTAGCAGTGAGAGATATTAGGGTTGGAACTTCACAAACCCTAAAAATTTCCCAAACTCGTCGGCTCTGATACCATGTAGAAACACGAACAAGAAGAGGAAGAGAAACAACGATCACGATGTAACGTGGAAAAACCCTCAACAAGAGGAAAAAAACCACGAATGAGGAGGAGCCGGTGCCCACTAGCCGCCAGACTCTCTCTCTCCTTTGTCTTTCATTTTTCACAATAAGGATTAGGGTTACACAACTTAAATAATGCCCAACAAGGGCTACAAGTTGGATCGGATACGGATCCGGACCCGGTCCCGAGACCCATCTAACATACTTCAACAAAACGTCATGTAGTTACACACCTCCCCAAAATGGCGTGGCTGAACGGAAGAATCGCCATTTGCTTGATGTTACCCGGGCTCTTCTGTTCCATCGACAGGTTCCCAAGCGCTACTGGGGTGATGCGCTTCTCACTAGTGCCCACCTTATCAACCGTATGCCTACCCGTGTGTTGCAGGGTCATTCCCCGTACTCTATGCTTTGGCCTACTCAGAATCCCTGACCTCTTACTCCTCGGGTGTTCGGGTGTGTCTGTTTTGTTCATGACCATAGTCCCACCCTCAAAAAACTTGATCCTCGGTCTGTCAAGGCTGTCTTCCTGGGGTATTCCTCCACTCAGAAGGGATACAAATGTGTTGATCCTACCACCTCTAAAGTCTATGTTTCCCGGGGCGTCACCTTTCATGAACATGAGACATACTTTCATGTGAATCCTCTTCAGGGGGAGTATCTAGGGCACAGTAGTGAAGAGTATTCCTCAAATCAGTTGATTCAGTTTACGGATTTCTTGGATTACAAGGCCAGTGACAGTGTGGCAGACACAGTCAGAGATGATAGAGACCGTCACATGGACGAGGGTCTTGTTGATAATCAGCCTACAGCCCGTGATCATTTGTTTGGCCAGGTGTACAGAAGGAAGAAGACAGATGTGATTGAAAATGTTGATGTAACCAATCCCAATCCTGTGAGCTCCCCGGATGACCCAAGTCTAATCAATGAAGAGCTTCCTATAGCCCTGCGCAAGGGCACCAGGTCGTGCACTTCTCATCCTATTCAGAGATTTGTCTCTTATGCGAAATTGAGTAAGAATTACAAATGCTTTATAACATCCTTGTCTAAGTCTGTTATTCCCAGGTGTGTGGAAGATGCTAGAGAGGATCCTAAATGGCTACAGGCCATGGCCATGACAGAGGAGATGAATGCCTTGGCAAAGAATGACACTTGGAAAGTTGTGGATATTCCCAAAGGGACTCATTTAGTTGGTTCAAAGTGGGTGTTCAATGTGAAGTACAAACCAGATGGTACTGTGGAAAGGTATAAGGCTCGGCTTGTTGCAAAGGGGTTCAGCCAGAAATATGGTATTGATTATCTTGAAACCTTTGCCCCTGTTGCCAAACTGAAAACTGTGAGGGTCATATTAGCACTTGCCGTGAAAAAGGGGTGGAGCATGGATCAACTTGATGTTAAGAACGCATTCTTGAATGGCCATCTAGAAGAAGAGGTCTATATGAGTATGCCTCCTGGATATGTTCAAAGCGGAAAATGCTGTCATCTCAAGAAAGCCTTGTATGGATTAAAGCAGTCTCCTAGAGCATGGTTTGAAAGACTGAGGATAGTGATGAAGACAAATGGATACAAACAGGGAAATGGTGATCACACCCTATTCATTAAGCAGAGAGATGGCCTGGTGAGTCTTCTTCTTGTGTATGTTGATGATATGATAGTCACAAGTGACGATGAGGAAGAGAAAAAGAAGATGAAGGAGAGGTTAGCTGCTGAATTTGATCTTAAAGATTTGGGTAAACTAAGGTACTTTCTGGGGATAGAGATTGCTCGGTCAGAGACAGGGCTGGTTATGAGTCAAAGGAAATACACTCTGGATCTTCTAAAGGAGACAGGCAAACTTGGATGCAGTCCCTTTCTAACTCCAATGGAGTCTGGTACAAAGATAAACATCAAAACTGGCAACATCCTAGATGAGGAAGGAAAAGGGCGGTATCAGAGGCTGGTTGGTAAGCTCATCTATCTTACTCTTACTCGCCCTGATATTACTTATGCTGTGAATGTGTTGAGTCAGTTTATGCATGCTCCTACTGATTGTCACTGGAAGAGTGCAGAAAGAGTGTTGGGGTACCTAAAGAATGACCCAGGAAAAGGATTACTCTATACTCAGCAAGACCAACTTAATATTGAAGGATACTCTGACGCAGATTGGGCAGGATGTACTGATACTAGGAGGTCTACCACAGGGTACTGCATCTTTCTGGGGGGTAACCTGGTTGTATGGAGAAGTAAGAGGCAGGAATTTTGCTCTAGATCCAGTGCTGAGGCTGAATACAGGGCTGTGGCTATGAGAGTTACAGAAATGTTATGGTTAAAGATTCTCCTAGCAGATATTGGTGTTGAAACAGAAGAGAAGATGAGGATGTACTGCGACAACAAGTCTGCAATTAATCTTGCGAATAATCCCGTTCTGCATGAACGGGACTAAACATGTGGAGATTGATCGCCACTTCATACGGGAACGCATAGATTCAAAGGAGTTGATCCTACCTTATATGAAGTCTGAAGATCAAATTGCAGATGTTCTAACCAAAGCCTTATGTACATCTCAATTCGAGAAAAATGTAAGCAAGCTTGGCATGTTTGACATGTATGCCAAGCTTGAGGGGGAGTGCTAACATATCATGTATAGGGAACCGGGTCTGGATCCAGACCCGGTCCCATGGGCACGGGTACCGAGAGTGGCTCGGTACCCTAGGTGGTTTTTCCCTCTTATTTAATCCCACTTATGGTGTAATTGTTGATTAAGTGGAATAACATTTTCTCTCTCCTAGGGTTGCGGTTGTGCCCCTAGGTTAGAGCTTCTCCGTGTGTGTTTCTACAAAAACAAAACTGTAAATACATTGAAATGCCACGTATCACTTTCATGTCATATACATCACAGTTATTTCATTTTGGTAGATGAACAGGACGCTAGTTGGGTAATTCATAATTTTCCAGAAAGCTATCAAAAGCATTAGCAGCAATACTTTTAGAATCAAGTGAAGCAGTCATCAAATGCTTTAGTGCCACGATATTTGAACTTACAAAAAGTAAACCATGAATATCATGAAATTGGACTGCATAGTTACTACGAAGATTCTAGTCACAAGACAAAACCCACATAACCCATCCATATACTGACAAGTTCATCATCGCCAGTCAAGCTATGATAAACATCGAAGAGAAAATCACACATTCTTGTTTCCAGGCATACTGGTTCCAGCATAACCAGGACCTCGGCCTTGAGGTGGATAAGGTCCAGTAGCATATCCACCAGCTTGGCCACCACGATTTGGATTGTATCCACCACTTGGGTTTCCGCCTTGAGGATACCTGTTCTGTCCTCCTGGAGGTCCCCGAGGCTTATTGTAGTGGTGACTTGGCCCACCAACAACTTGAGGTGGGGCATTGGTTAGGGTCAGGCCTGATTTGCATATGCGGTTGCCCTGGCTGCTGAATTGGCGACAAACGTTGATGCTGTTGAGGATGCTGTAATTTTTGCCTCTTGGCTGTTTCTTCGTGCTGCCTTTGCTGTTGTCTTTTCTTCTTGCTCTGGAACTCAAGAGATGACTCGTATTTGGGCAAACTAAGAGGAAGGCCAGAACCGGCTAACAAAAGGCCGTCAATTGTGACACTTGGCATGAACAAAAGATTTTGTACCTTTTCGGGCCACATGGCAACGGATCACACTAGAAACACTCAGCATCAAGTGCATCTTTTGCAGATATCCTCTGAAAAGAAGAAAATGAAACCATCAGTGGACAAACAAACACAAACAGCAGAGGATGCAAGAAGGAAAAAGGGTTGACATATCAACAGCAGACTTCAAGAAGAAAAGATAAAAACTGGAGAAATGCAAGAACATCAAGGAAGAATACAATCTCAACCAGATAAATATCACAGCTAGGAAGGAGTGGTACCAACATACCTAACTCTAGTCTCTAGTTTTGACTTCAAAGCAGCTGAAGAACCTCTTGCAAATAGAAATAACAAGACACATAATGCAGATCGAAACAGAAAATGCACCCAGTATTTCAACATGTAGAATAATAGAATTCTACCTGACAAAATTCGAAGAGAAATTTTAGAAATAAAGCCAAGCAAAAAGATTTTCAGTGTGTGCCCTTTTCCTCTCTCTCTCTCTCTCACTGAAAACCATTCAGGTTTACAGTCAGTTCTCTCTCTCTCCCTTCCTGCCCTTCCTTTTTCAATTTTAACCAAAAAAATGTTTAAAAGAAAAAACGGATATCCAGATATGTCCCTTAACCGCAGTGCTGCATCTGTGGTATGGGGAGTACAAGGACCATATCCCCATTCACATGTGACTTAGCAGGGAACTGATTAGTTGGCTAGTCGGATTAACTGTTCACTAGCTGGACATCATAGCAACAATCGTTCTAAACCTTAGCTCCTTGAGTCCAGCCTGTTCTAGAAACAAGAATTGACAACACTGAATGCTGAACAATTGCTGGCAACATTCTTCCAATAACATTCCACCAGACAAGGACAAGTTCAAAAATAGACCATAATTTTCTCAAGAAACACTGATTCCCTTTGTCATTTTTAAGTCACAGAGAAGTTTGAATGTACATTTCCATATTTGAGAAGAAAACAAAACTGTAAATACATTGAAATGCCACGTATCACTTTCATGTCATATACATCACAGTTATTTAATTTTGGTAGATGAACAGGAAGCTAGTTGGGTAATTCATAATTTTCCAGAAAGCTATCAAAAGCACCAGCAGCAATACTTTTAGAATCAAGTGAAGCAGTCATCAAATGCTTTAGTGCCACAACCTCACCTCTTGACACCCCTGTTCACAAATGCAGACTGAAATAGTAACTCGACAATGATGATGGGCAGAGAACTACATAACTCCCGAAGATTTTTCTTATATTACTCTCATCACCACAAGTGGCTTGCAAAAAAGACATGGTACCGAACAAAAGAAGCTTGGAGGCCAACAATTGGAATATTTATATGACTGGACAATACAAAGGCCAAGTATCATGTATGATTTTTTGCAAAAAATAAATTAGAACAATAAATATTAACGCAAAAAACCTCAACTTGGAAAAATCTTATAAAGGTTAGTATTCATGTTTCTTTAGTAACTTAATATAGGAAGTCTTTCCTTTTCAGCACCACAGAGAGAGAAAGAGAGAGAGAGAGGGAAGGAGGGAGAGGCTGTTGCAAGACTAACAAAAAAAAAAACGTAAAACCTTCATCCCTTTTTGCTGCAAAAGGAAATACTAGTACATGGTTCATTTGATTTTGGAGTTTGTGATGATTCTATCATTAGAATCCACAAATAAGAGCCCTATCTAGAAATAAAGACATTTACATGCGCAGAGCTACTTAACAAATAAGAAGTAAAAGCCATGTTCTCCAAATTTGGGGAAACTACCGAGATCACTGTCAAAACAAGAAAGAAATTAACTCCCTTGGGAGCCCAAAGTTAGAAACTTAAGAACTTGATAAGTCTATAGTAAAGCTGACACTAAAACTGCTAAGGACACCCAAGGCCAAACTTGCAATGTTATTTGCAGAGTGTCGTTCTTTTTGCAAGGACGTTCAGATCTGGAGCAGGACTCACCACTTAATAATTATAAGAATTCAAGGAGTAGGTTTGCTACTCCCACTTGCCAGAACTCACATCCATACACTAAATCATTTGTCACAAAAGTTCAAACCTCCAAAACTCTGAGAATATAGCAAGATGATACCTGAGATGGGTCAAGAGTTGGCATCCGCTCCAACATCTCCAAAGCATGTCGATCAAAGCTGAAAGCAAAAATAACTGCATCTCAGGTGCACATTACCTCTATATAAACTGGAAACAATAACAATAATAAGGTGGTAAAGCACTGATAAACCACAAAACTACACAAACACAACATAACAAAAAGTAAATGTGAAAAAAAGATCTCATCAAAACAAATTTTCACTACAAATCATTGTAAACCAGATTCATATGTTTTGTACTTACTGCTTAAAAACGTCTCTAAGGCGCCTCTTCGTTGGTCTTGAAGGCTTGAAATTATTGTACCAAGGAATCTTTGAAACTCCCAGCCAGTTAACCTCATCAGGTGATCCACATAGTTCAAATATTTTATTCAACTGCTCTGGCTAGAATTATCAGGAAAAGGAAAGTTTCAATCATAGAGAAGAAGAGGAGGACCAACATAGAATATATAATGGAAACATCATGATGCATGTGTGTGTGTGTTTTTTATTGTTGTGTGTGTGTGTTTTACACCTCCTTATTGAGTTTATTTTAGTCAGACCGCTTTGATCAACTCAAACTGACCTCATAGAGAAGAAGAGGACCAACATAGAACATATAATGGAAACAGTATGGATGAATTTATGTAAACCACGAAATTGAGAGATTGTATACCTTTTGTAGAAGAAGAAACACTAAAGCCCTCTTTTCCCAAATACAAATGGATTTCCCACAAGTAAATTTCCCTTCAAACCGGCAGTTTCTCCCTCGATTTATTTGAACCCCCCCCCCCCCCCACTCAAAGCTCTTAGAAGTGATAGAAGAGAAAACGATCAAAAGGGACACTGTGCCCCTTTCTTAAGAATTGCTCAGTATTGTAAGATACGGGCTGTATCAGTTGTATCGTATCATACAGCAGCGATATCGTTCCGATACACCTACTATACACATGCAAACCATGAGCATCATAAGTGTATCGTAAAGGTTTTGCTGCCCTTTATGACATGTATTATAAAATACGCCTCACTGCATATAAATATAAAAAAGAGGGAGCCTATGCAATAGAAGACCAATGACGCTCTATGACTTTCAGGCCAGGGCCCAGTCACCAAAGCACCGAGCAGGCAAGCTACTCGACAGGTCAAATGGCCTAGTTGGTGGTATGACAAACAAGGATCTAACACAAGCCATAGTACCAGTCAAATGCTCTAAAAATTAGAAACCCCACACTGGAATCCTAAATGATAAGCCGTATCAGCCTTAAAAATTGAGGATAATAACTTTTTAAATTATCTTTTTCATAAAATGTCTCCCTGTACAGTTAGTCCATCCCCTCTCCAGTCAGTTACTACTAACACCGGAAACTATTATCAATCCCAAAAATGATAAGACAATGGAAAAAGGGGACGTTAATGACTTGCCTTGGGGCTTTTCATTCTAAATTCAAAACAAAAAGAGTCAAAACTAAATAAAATGCATCCATCATGTTAACATGTCCTATTACATAGTAAAGTAGCTAATCGGCATACTCCTTCTCTCTCATTGTCCATGCGTATCTTTTTCAAAGCAACAATCTCGCCTGTTTTGATCTCCCTGGCCATGTACACTTGACTGCACTTCCAAGAACAATGAGAAGAATCGGTTTGAGAATTAGAAGAATTAACAATCGCTAGAGACAATTCCAGAACACAGAACAATATCATTAGTTCTACTTGTTTTCATTCATTTGTGTATATTAGTGCATATGTGTATGCATACGGGTGTTGTGCTCCAGTTTATCTAAGTGCCTCCATCTGCATTTTGGCAGCTTAAGAAGAAACTAGCCAAAAGATAGCACATAAATAGGAGGTTATTGAAGATTGAAGAAAGAAAAATAATATCAAAAAATCTCAGTTAACAATTTCACAGACTTACACTGTACAGTGGAAACACAAGCACAATTAAGAACCAAAAATAGCCCAATAACAGCAGGTGAATATGGGTTTATTTTGTGTTCCTGACAAGCTCAAAAATACGATAAAGAAATATAAACACAAATTTTATGACCAGTATCACTCAATACTGTCGGCTCAAACTGGAGGTCTGAAGGAACATATCCATTAGTTTCCTTGAATTTATTAGACCTTCTGGTAGAAAGAAGCTCAAAGTTTAAGCAGTTCAAGTCGCCAGATATCAATGTGGTAGCACATTCGAACACAAGATAATTTGTAATGCCTTAATTTTTCAGAAAAAAGCAAGCCAAAGGAGTAAGGGTGTGCATCGGGCCAGCCAGGACCCAGCCCGGCCCGTTTAAAAATAAAAAACAAACTTTTAATCATAAAATAATTTTTTTAAATATAATATATATTTATTAATAATAAATATATATTATTAAAACAAAAAAATTAAAAATATATATATTTTTTAAACTTAACCGGGCCGACCTATCGGGCCTTGCCCGGGCCGGGAAAATCCTGGCCCAGGCCTGGGCCCAACCGGGCCGGCCCGACGACGACCCGGCCCGATGCCCACACTGAAAAAAGAGTTGGCTGACTAACACGATCCATGTGTACTTAACTCAACCATGTAGCAGCAGATTGCTGCTAGACTCAAGTGGGATCACTATCTTTGGCCCTATTTCTCATTTTTATTGACTTCTTCATTCTCATTTTTGCCATTATGTTTTACGATCTTCCACAGTTTCTCAATTTTATTCATCAGAAGTTTGTCTTATACTTTAAGGTCAAGAACATATGGCATCTTGCAAAAGAAGACATTGAAATATTTAGAGAGAGAGAGAAAGACTAATTACCTCCTCTCAACATGAAAAAAAGAAGAAACAAATAGAATAAGGCCTTTGATGAAATCTTCAGGACACTCATCGTCTAAATGCTTGCCAACAACAGATGGAGCATTTGCAAGATTGATCACCTATCAAGAATATATATAGTTAATAAATAAAACAGCACAACTGAAACTTAAATGCAACAACACATGCCAACTAGAAAGAATGCATGCATAATACTCTAGGGAGACCAAAAGCATGGCCAATAGACAAGCCATTGCTAAGTAGCTACATGTTGGTCCATTCATTGGAACATTCAAGCTTGACAACGACCTTGTCTATAGAGCTCCAATTTGGCCCCCAGTGCCTACAAAGAGTTGGATGAACTTCACGTACATCCAATAACTCAGTAAAAGTTTTTTGCTTTTACATACTATGCTTACACATTCTGCGTACTGAAATGACAACGAAATGTCGAGCATTACCCAACTGAGATACGAATATAAGTGAATTACAACATATACAACATTTCAGTATGGTTTCTACTTTCCAAACCTGTAGATCATGCATAGCACACCAAAATCCAATCCAAGTATTTTGTTGTAAACTGGAAGCAGATATAGTTCTATGTTTGACCACTTTTCGTGCAAGTAGTATCTTTGATTTTCTGTGTAATGTTGCAAGCATACTGCATAAACACTAGTCAACTGTTAACAACATTTCATCTCTTTCTCCTGCAAAAGGAAATACTAGTGCATGGTTCATTTGATTTTGGAGTTTGTGATGATTCTATCATTAGAATCCACAAATAAGAGATCATGCCCTATCTAGAAATAAAGACAATTACATGCACAGAGCTACTTAACAAATAAGAAGTAAAAGCCTTGTTCTCCAAACTTGCAGAAACTACCGAGATCACTGTCAAAACAAGAAAGAGATTAACTCCCTTGGGAGCCCAAAGTTAGAAACTTAAGAACTTGATAAGTCTATAGTAAAGCTGACACTAAAACATGTCGATCAAAGCTGAAAGCAAAAATAACTGCATCTCAGGTGCACATTACCTCTATATAAACTGTAAACAATAACAATAATAAGGTGGTAAAGCACTGAGTGATGCTACCTCAAATAGAAACAAGTCAAAAGGTTCTTCAAGAGTGATGCTACTAGTTTAATTACAGAAGTTGAAAAATAAACAATTCCTAAAGTGTGGTTGCTTGAAAGGGCAACCCTGTGTCAATTTAGACCTTTGACTTGTGCTCCAACTCCTCCACTGAATGCATCCGCCCTTACATTTATCCAGAAGTGCCTGCGGCTGCAATGGCGAACTTGAAAAAAAATGACAACAAAGAAAAACAAGGGCATAAACCTAGAGCTTAGACCCACTCATGAGCAAGAACTCTAAGCTCAACTAATAAACACTTTAAAACGATATACATGAAACAGAAAATAACCAAAATCCTTACTTGAAATCTATGTTCTCTAAATTAACTGGACCTAAATATAAGCAAATTTGAAAGACCGTGAAATAAGCCTACACGCCTCTGACTTAAGCTGTCATATCACACCCAAAATCTATTCAGGTAAAAGATAGACCAATTGAAACTTGTTTGGTTTCTACAAGAAATCTAATTTCTGCACATCTTTGTAAATTTCTCTAGCAAAAATTCTGTGTTTTCGACATCAACTTTGCAACCACTGGGTCAAATCAGATTCCCTACAATAAAATAAACTAAACCCAAGGGATAAGTCTTGGCAAGCAAAACAAATCATTCATCAAATGTTAAAGTCACCCAAACATCCACAGTTTTGGAATAGAATTCTGCAGCAATCTCTGCAATTGTAGGAGATTTCCGACGTAGAGGGTGTGGTTTCAAGCTCTCAGGCAATGTACATGCATAACACTTGGCTTCCTACCAATTATGACAAGCTAACAAACAAAAAACACAAACAAACAATGACAGCATTTGCCTGTCTTCGTGCAAACTTTTGCAACCAGCAATAGTCAGTTTCTGTTTCAGCCAAAAATTTATGTAAACTCACTCAAATCAAATTGGATGCCACAACTTTGTTGGGAACTCAAATAAAAACTTGATTTTGAAGCACAAGATCAAACTCTCGTGCAACATGAATCGGCTTTTCCAAAACCACTGTACATCCACAAGAACACTGATGAGTTGGGCTTTAAACTTCGACATCAGCTCCATGAATTAGAAGACACTGACAATGTAAATAATAATAATAATAAAAAAAAAAAAGTTAAAAGCTAACGACTCTTTCAAACCCTTTCCTAAGCAAACCTTAAAAGAGAAATCAACAAAAATACCGTCTAGCTTTCACAATAAAACAAATTGTGATGGGAACATGGAAAGGGGAAGATGGAAAATTCATTACACTCAGCATGAGTGGAATTTGTTTGACGGGTTTCATCCATTCTATGAATGGACTAGCGGTTTGGTAATAAAAAGGACAACATTTTTCAAAAACAGAGAGGGGCTGGGAGTTCCTCATAGCCCATGAAGTCAGGAAACATTACAAGAGATGTCAAGTGTTTACTTTTAAATAGTTTATAAATCATCAATTTAAATCATAAGTAGAAAGTGCTCGTGTCGTGCAAATGATATGCCTTTCATTTACCCTCAATACCGTACAAGCATCGGGATTCATTTCGCATCAATGTTGTTGAATCTCTAGAAGGGAAGCCTTTAAATTTCCAAAAAATGAACATAAAGTAATCATCCTCAACGTCTTAGGAAATCAAAAAGAAGAGCAAATATTGACCCAAGGATCGCACATCCATGAAAGATTGTCGCATTTCAATTCCTTCGAGTTCAGCCTTCATGCCATTTATCTCTTGACAGGTACCTTTTTTGTTTTTCTTGGTTTTGCTTCTTTTTCTTCCTTTTTTTCTGCATTTGCCTTTTTGCCTTTTCAATTTTTCTTGCTTTTGATTTTCTTTCTCAGGCCGACCTTCACCTTTGAGGGAATACCTCACCACCCCAAAGGCTACTACGAAGCTCCACCGCATTGGTGGTTAGGTGTAGTTTTGTCACATATCAACCCGTTTCACCTTGCGGGTTTTCAACATGCCAAAAGTTCATAAGTCATTATCTTCGCGGTATAGACATAAATCACCTATATGCCTACCCGGTACTCTTGATTATTAACCCAGAGGAACAACTACACAAGCCCCGAGCCCATCTCTCAACTCTTATTTTGCTACCTGCCAATATTTTATAAGGCATTATGGCTTTTCTCTTAAGATATTTTCCTGCTAAACCCTTACAGACACTTGATCACTAGAGCCAATACCATCTCCTAGTCTTGACTTTCTCAGCTTCATAGGATTTTTCCAGATTTCCTCTTCTAATGATTGACAACAAAAAAAACTTGAAAGTTTCCTTTTACTTGGGCAGGTAGTAAGAACAAAACGAAGGCAGGTCTCTAGTTCGATTCCCGTGGGCGCTATGTTCTTGTGTCTTAAGGCGGTAGGGCGCGGCATCTAAGCTGAAGGGTGCACCGTTGCTATCGCTGACACCGACGCAGCTCAAGACCCCGGAGGCAGGGGGAATGGGGGGGCCTTCGGGCCTTTTTCGGGCGGTGGGATTAATACCCCTTGCTCACCCGAAAAAAAGAACAAAACGAAGGCATATCATCGCATGATAAGACACTTTTAAAATGTTTCTAGGCACAATAAAAAATTTTCTCTTTCAAAAAAATACTTGACATCAAATGGCATATCACCTGGAAGTAGGAACTCTCTTCTACCAAAAGAGAAGTTTTTATGAAACCAGACTGATTTGTTGGGTAGAAGAAGAGCTTCATATGCTCTCCTATGGGAAGATCAAATTATCCAATTCAAAAATCGAACTATCGAATTCAAAAATCAAATACAAATCATCTATTCTACTCTATCCCCGCCTATCTAATCACTCCTGCCTTGCACCTTATTCTAAATAAATCAAGAATTCAAGCAAAAAAAAAAAAAATTAAAACAGTTTATAGGAACATAAACACGTCCTAAAAACGAAGAAGTGAACCTATATTTACTAAGTTGAACCCTTACCAACTATAAGATATAAAATTTCACTCAAAAAAAAAAATGAAAACAACAAAGCAAACCTTCCCACCAATGTCGTGTGAGGTTAATGACTAAAGACCCAAAATTCTAAAACAAATGAAGAACACTAAATAATGTTGCAAATCCAACCTAATTGGTCCAACTGGTGGCCATTTTACATATGCCAAAGAAGTTTTAGATACAAAAAAAAAAACAAAAATTTTTGAAGGTCGTTTTTATATTTAAAAACGATTTTTAATTTGGTGTAAATTCTATCAGAAACACAAGACAACAGCTTCAATTCATAGTCTACTTCAAAAACGATTGTACAAATAAAAGTTCAATGTTCTCCAAAACCTTAGGCCATCTCCCCTTCGCACAAGGGGCGCCCGGCTTGGTAATTTGGAGCACAAAGCACCTCCAGGGCTAATTGCAGACGAATGAACAGAAAAGAACCAAACCTGAGATTTTTTTTTTTTTAAAAAAGAAGAATTAGTGATAGTCCAAGATTAGTTCGCCTTTCTAAAGGGCTCCCCAGGTCCACTGATTCATTGATCTTCCTGTATGCTAACAAAGAGGCATTCCCATGTTCAAGTCATTTCAGTCTTTGACGTGAAGGGATTGCAAAGTGGCATATTGGGGAGAAGCAACGGGTGAAAGAACTTCAGAACTGCTACACCATACAAACAACCCAACCATTCCTATGCAAAAATGAAACAGGATTGACTGTGTTCACTAGATATTAAGTTCAAATCCCAAACTTTCATAGAAGTGTACCAACAATTGTACTTGGAGCATGCAATTCAACTAAAAAAAAAAACAGATTACGTGCCCCGAGGCATGTAAATAAAATAAAAGAAACTGCAATGGTGAGTAATTATGACTATGGCACGATATTTGAACTTACAAAAAGTAAACCAGGAATATCATGAAATTGGACTGCATAGCTACTACGAAGATTCTAGTCACAAGACAAAACCCACATAACCCATCCATATACTGACAAGTTCATCATCGCCAGTCAAGCTATGATAAACATCGAAGAGAAAATCACACATTCTTGTTTCCAGGCATACTGGTTCCAGCATAACCAGGACCTCGGCCTTGAGGTGGATAAGGTCCAGTAGCATATCCACCAGCTTGGCCACCACGATTTGGATTGTATCCACCACTTGGGTTTCCGCCTTGAGGATACCTGTTCTGTCCTCCTGGAGGTCCCCGAGGCTTATTGTAGTGGTGACTTGGCCCACCAACAACTTGAGGTGGGGCATTGGTTAGGGTCAGGCCTGATTTGCATATGCGGTTGCCCTGGCTGCTGAATTGGCGGCAAACGTTGATGCTGTTGAGGATGCTGTAATTTTTGCCTCTTGGCTGTTTCTTCGTGCTGCCTTTGCTGTTGTCTTTTCTTCTTGCTCTGGAACTCATGAGATGACTCGTATTTGGGCAAACTAAGAGGAAGGCCAGAACCGGCTAACAAAAGGCCGTCAATTGTGACACTTGGCATGAACAAAAGATTTTGTACCTTTTCGGGCCACATGGCAACGGATCACACTAGAAACACTCAGCATCAAGTGCATCTTTTGCAGATATCCTCTGAAAAGAAGAAAATGAAACCATCAGTGGACAAACAAACACAAACAGCAGAGGATGCAAGAAGGAAAAAGGGTTGACATATCAACAGCAGACTTCAAGAAGAAAAGATAAAAACTGGAGAAATGCAAGAACATCAAGGAAGAATACAATCTCAACCAGATAAATATCATAGCTAGGAAGGAGTGGTACCAACATATCTAACTCTAGTCTCTAGTTTTGACTTCAAAGCAGCTGAAGAACCTCTTGCAAATAGAAATAACAAGACATAATGCAGATCGAAACAGAAAATGCACCCAGTATTTCAATATGTAGAATAATAGAATTCTACCTGACAAAATTCGAAGAGAAATTTTAGAAATATAGCAGACCACTGAGCGTGTGCCCTTTTCCTCTCTCTCTCTCTCTCTCTCTCTCTCCCTTCCTGCCCTTCCTTTTTCAATTTTAACCAAAAAAATGTTTAAAAGAAAAAACGGATATCCAGATATGTCCCTTAACCGCAGTGCTGCATCTGTGGTATGGGGAGTACAAGGACCATATCCCCATTCACATGTGACTTAACAGGGAACTGATTAGTTGGCTAGTCGGATTAACTGTTCACTAGCTGGACATCAGAGCAACAATCGTTCTAAACCTTAGCTCCTTAAGTCCAGCCTGTTCTAGAAACAAGAATTGACAACACTGAATGCTGAACAATTGCTGGCAACATTCTTCCAAAAACATTCCACCAGACAAGGACAAGTTCAAAAATAGACCATAATTTTCACAAGAAACACTGATTCCCTTTGTCATTTTTAAGTCACAGAGAAGTTTGAATGTACACTTCCATATTTGGGAAGAAAACAAAACTGTAAATACATTGAAATGCCACGCAGTTATTTCATTTTGGTAGATGAACAGGATGCTAGTTGGGTAATTCATAATTTTCCAGAAAGCTATCAAAAGCATTAGCAGCAATACTTTTAGAATCAAGTGAAGCAGTCATCAAATGCTTTAGTGCCACAACCTCACCTCTTAACACCCCTGTTCACAAATGCAGACTGAAATAGTAACTCGACAATGATGATGGGCAGAGAACTACGTAACTCCCGAAGATTTTTCTTATATTACTCTCATCACCACAAGTGGCTTGCAAAAAAGACATGGTACCGAACAAAAGAAGCTTGGAGGCCAACAATAGGAATATTTATATGGCTGGACAATACAATGGCCAAGTATCATGTACGATTTTTTGCAGACAATAAATTAGAACAATAAATATTAACTCAAAAAACCTCAACTTGGAAAAATCTTCTAAAGGTTATCATTCATGTTTCTTTAGTAACTTAATATAGGAAGTTTTCCTTTTCAGCACCACAGAGAGACAGAAAGAGAGAGAGAGAGCGGGAAGGCGGGAGAGGCTGTTGCAAGACTAAAAAAAAAAAAAAAAAAAACGTAAAACCTTCATCTCTTTTTGCTGCAAAAGGAAATACTAGTACATGGTTCATTTGATTTTGGAGTTTGTGATGATTCTATCATTAGAATCCACAAATAAGAGATCATGCCCTATCTAGAAATAAAGACATTTACATGCACAGAGCTACTTAACAAATAAGAAGTAAAACTTGGGGAAACTACCGAGATCACTGTCAAAACAAGAAAGAGATTAACTCCTTAAGAACTTGATAAGTCTATAGTAAAGCTGACACTAAAACTGCTAAGGACACCCAAGGCCAAACTTGCAATGTTATTTGCAGAGTGTCGTTCGTCAGATCTGGAGCAGGACTCACCACTAAATAATTATAAGAATTCAAGGAGTAGGTTTGCTACTCCCACTTGCCAGAACTCACATCCATACACTAAATCATTTGTCACAAAAGTTCAAACCTCCAAAACTCAGAGAATATAGCAAGATGATACCTGAGATGGGTCAAGAGTTGGCATCCGCTCCAACAACTCCAAAGCATGTCGATCAAAGCTGAAAGCAAAAATAACTGCATCTCAGGTGCACATTACCTCTATATAAACGCACATTACCTCTATATAAACTGGAAACAATAACAATAATAAGGTGGTAAAGCACTGAGTGATGCTACCTCAAATAGAAACAAGTCAAAAGGTTCTTCAAGAGTGATGCTACTAGTTTAATTACAGAAATAAACAATTCCTAAAGTGTGGTTGCTTGAAAGGGCAACCCTGTGTCAATTTAGATCTTTGACTTGTGCTCCAACTCTCCACTGAATGCATCCGCCCTTACATTTATCCAGAAGTGCCTGCGGCTGCAATGATGAACTTGAAAAAAAATGAGAACAAAGAAAAACAAGGGCATAAACCTAGAGCTTAGACCCACTCACGAGCAAGAACTCTAAGCTCAACTAATAAACACTTTAAAACGATATACATGAAACAGAAAATAACCAAAATCCTTACTTGAAATCTATGTTCTCTAAATAAACTGGACCTAAATATAAGCAAATTTGAAAGACCGTGAAAGAAGCCTACACGACTCTGACTTAAGCTGTCATATCACACCCAAAATCCTAACTCAATTCAGGTAAAAGATAGAACAATTGAAACTTGTTTGGTTTCTGCAAGCAATCAAATTTCTGCACATATATGTAAATTTCTCTAGCAAAAATTCTCTGTTTTTGACATCAACTTTGCAACCACTGGGTCAGATCAGATTCCCTACAATAAAATAAACTAAACCCAAGGGATAAGTCTTGGCAAGCAAAACAAATCATTCATCAAATGTTAAAGTCACCCAAACATCCACAGTTTCGGAATAGAATTCTGCAGCAATCTCTGCAATTGTAGGAGATTTCCGACGTAG
The DNA here is from genome assembly GCF_008831285.2 of Nymphaea colorata. NCBI lineage: Eukaryota > Viridiplantae > Streptophyta > Magnoliopsida > Nymphaeales > Nymphaeaceae > Nymphaea > Nymphaea colorata. Next base: position 7,427,549 of record NC_045140.1, read on the forward strand.
AGGGTGTGGTTTCAAGCTCTCAGGCAATGTACATGCATAACACTTGGCTTCCTACCAATTATGACAAGCTAACAAACAAAAAACACAAACAAACAATGACAGCATTTGCCTGTCTCCGTGCGAACTTTTGCAACCAGCAATAGTCAGTTTTTGTTTCAGCCAAAAATTTATGTAAACTCACTCAAATCAAATTGGATGCCACAACTTTGTTGGGAACTCAAATAAAAACTTGATTTTGAAGCACAAGATCAAACTCTCGTGCAACATGAATCGGCTTTTCCAAAACCACTGTACATCCACAAGAACACTGATGAGTTGGGCTTTAAACTTCGACATCAGCTGCATGAATCAAAAGACACTGACAATGTAAATAATAATAATAATAATAATGATAAAAAAGTTAAAAGCTAACGACTCTTTCAAACCCTTTCCTAAGCAAACCTTAAAAGAGAAATCAACAAAAATACCGTCTAGCTTTCACAATAAAACAATTGTGATGGGAACATGGAAAGGGGAAGATGGAAAATTCATTACACTCAGCATGAGTGGAATATGTTTGACGGGTTTCATCTATTCTATGAATGGACTAGCGGTTTGGTAATAAAAAGGACAACATTTTTCAAAAACAGAGAGGGGCTGGGAGTTCCTCATATGCCCATGAAGTCAGGAAACATTACAAGAGATGTCAAGTGTTTACTTTTAAATAGTTTATAAATCATCAATTTAAATCATAAGTAGAAAGTGCTCGTGTCGTGCAAATGATATGCCTTTCATTTACCCTCAATACCGTACAAGCATCGGGATTCATTTCGCATCAATGTTGTTGAATCTCTAGAAGGGAAGCCTTTAAATTTCCAAAAAATGAACATAAAGTAATCATCCTCAACGTCTTAGGAAATCAAAAAGAAGAGCAAATATTGACCCAAGGATCGCACATCCATGAAAGATTGTCGCATTTCAATTCCTTCGAGTTCAGCCTTCATGCCATTTATCTCTTGACAGGTACCTTTTTTGCTTTTCTTGGTTTTGCTTCTTTTTCTTCCTTTTTTTCTGCATTTGCCTTTTTGCCTTTTCATTTTTTCTTGCTTTTGATTTTCTTTCTCAGGCCGACCTTCACCTTTGAGGGAATACCTCACCACCCCAAAGGCTACTACGAAGCTCCACCGCATTGGTGGTTAGGTGTAGTTTTGTCACATATCAACCCGTTTCACCTTGCGGGTTTTCAACATGCCAAAAGTTCATAAGTCATTATCTTCGCGGTATAGACATAAATCACCTATATGCCTACCCGGTACTCTTGATTATTAACCCAGAGGAACAACTACACAAACCCCGAGCCCATCTCTCAACTCTTATTTTGCTACCTGCCAATATTTTATAAGGCATTATGGCTTTTCTCTTAAGATATTTTCCTGCTAAACCCTTACAGACACTTGATCACTAGAGCCAATACCATCTCCTAGTCTTGACTTTCTCAGCTTCATAGGATTTTTCCAGATTTCCTCTTCTAATGATTGACAACAAAAAAAACTTGAAAGTTTCCTTTTACTTGGGCAGGTAGTAAGAACAAAACAAAGGCATATCATTGCATGATAAGACACTTTTAAAATGTTTCTAGGCACAATAAAAAATTTTCTCTTTCAAAAAAATACTTGACATCAAATGGCATATCACCTGGAAGTAGGAACTCTCTTCTACCAAAAGAGAAGTTTTTATGAAACCAGACTGATTTGTTGGGTAGAAGAAGAACTTCATATGCTCTCCTATGGGCAGATCAAATTATCCAATTCAAAAATCGAACTATCGAATTCAAAAATCAAATACAAATCATCTATTCTACTCTATCCCCGCCTATCTAATCACTCCTGCCTTGCACCTTATGCTAAATAAATCAAGAATTCAAGCAAAAAAAAAATAAAACAGTCTATAGGAACATAAACACGTCCTAAAAACGAAGAAGTGAACCTATATTTTCTAAGTTGAACCCTTACCAACTATAAGATATAAAATTTCACTCAAAAAAAAAAATGAAAACAAAACAAACCTTTCCACCAATGTCCTGTGAGGTTAATGACTAAAGATCCAAAATTCTAAAAAAAAAGAAGAACACTAAATCATGTTGCAAATCCAACCTAATTGGTCCAACTGAAAACTGGTGGCCATTTTACATATGCCAAAGAAGTTTTAGATACAAAAAAAAAAAATTTGAAGGTCGTTTTTATATTCAAAAAGGATTTTAAATTTGGTGAAAATTCTATCAGAAACACAGGACAACAGCTACAATTCCTAGTCTACTTCAAAAACGATCGTACAAATAAAAGTTCAATGTTCTCCAAAACCTTAGGCCATCTCCCCTTCGCACAAGGGGCGCCCGGCTTGGTAATTTGGAGCAGAAAGCACATCCAGGGCTAATTGCAAACGAATGAACAGAAAAGCACCAAACCTGAGATTTTTTTTTTAAAAAAAAAAAAAAGAATTAGTGATAGTCCAAGATTAATTCGCCCTTCTAAAGGGCTCCCCAGGTCCACTGATTCACTGATCTTCCTGTATGCTAACAAAGAGGCATTCCCATGTTCAAGTCATTTCAGCATTTGACGTGAAGGGATTGCAAAGTGGCATATTGGGGAGAAGCAGCTGGTGAAAGAACTTCAGAACCGCTACACCATACAAACAACCCAACCATTCCTATGCAAAAATGAAACAGGATTGATTGTGTTCACTAGATATTAAGTTCAAATCCTAAACTTTCATAGAAGTGTACCAACAATTGTACTTGGAGCATGCAATTCAACTCAAAAAAAAAAAACAGATGACGTGCCCCGAGGCATGTAAACACAATAAAAGAAACTGTAATGGTGAGTAATTATGACTATGGCATGATATTTGAACTTACAAAAAGTAAACCAGGAATATCATGAAATTGGGCTGCATAGCTACAACGAAGATTCTAGTCACAAGACAAAACCCACATAACCCATCAATATACTGACAAGTTCATCATCGCCAGTCAAGCTATGATAAACATCGAAGAGAAAATCACACATTCTTGTTTCCTAACCCTGGTTATCCCATGGTCATACTCTCAGTTACAATTCATACGGTGTGAAATCAAGAAGCAGATCACCAACGCATAGCACCAAACAGAAATCTCTTTGCACATTAACAGAAAATTCTTCGTGTAAATATCTACTAAAACCCTAATAGCCAGTCCAAAAGGGAAAACTAGAAACATAAACAGTTGATCAACCCAGAGAAAGAAAGCCGTGAAAAGCCTCTTGAAGACCTCGAAGGAGACGCAAGTAACCCCAACCCAACTTTAGGCAATCGGCCAAGACATTTCGCGAAAACCAAACCCACACAGTTGAACACCAAAAAAGAGACCACCCAGTGTCACCGATTGCTCAAACCGCTGCAAAACATAGGAAAGGAAAGCAACAAATCATCATTGAAAAAAAGGAGAGAAAGTGGCGCTCCGAATTACCCATAGGTGCCCTCGCCGATCTGCTCGAGCTTCTCGAAGCAATCGACGCTCTGCGATCCCCACGAGGGAGACTCATCGAGGTTCAGCTGCCCGGGTGCGGCCGCCGCCATCTGTCGCTGCCTCCCACCCTCCTGTCCCCACTTGAGGCGTCGTCAAGGAAAGCACCGAAAGCCTTACGCGCCTATTTCAAGCAATCTCTTCGTCCTCCTCCTTCTGCTGCTGCTCCTGTACGTCAACAGGAGGGGATGAAGCAGAGACGGTTTCCGCAGAGGGTTTTCCCAATTCGAAGAGGATGAAGAAGAAAGCGAAAGTACAGGGATGCAACGACCTTGGCTTCTTTGCCAGTAAATCCAAGAGCAACAACGTAATTTACTCAGCCTTCAAGAATGGCTCTCCATCCACGAGTCGCCTAGGCTAGAGATATTCAGGAAATGTCTGTAAAACCAAAGGGGCATGTTTCGTTAAAATATTTGCCGTATGAAACGCAACAATAATCTGATAGCCACTTCATGAAAAATGACGCTCATGTTTATGTTTGTAGAAACATATTCCCTACTGATATAATTATTATTTTTTATTCATAGGTGAGCGGGTGCCTTGATCGTCTTAAACTAAAAACAATAGTTTAATCCGATATAATCATATGGATACTTATAAATCATGTTTCTTGAAAATAAAATCATGATTAAAATTCGTTTCTTACGCACTGATATGGATCAAGAAAAAGAGTTCATAGAGAAACGCCCAAAACCGATCAAAATTAAACCTTGTGCCAATTGAAACCCTAAACCGATTGAAAGAGGTATTGAGAGAGCGAGGCGTGGATGGAGAGACAGAGAGAGTAAAAGGAGGTCATCACCTTTTCACCCGGCTGAGAAGGTCGGAGACCTCGTCGCTGGAGCTGGTGGCGCCCGCTGCACGGCTTTGGGAAAGGAACGAAAAGGAGAGCGACTGGGAGTGGAACAGTTGAATCATATGTTGCAAAACCAACCATGTTCCGAGGACTCTCCTGTAATATGACATTGCAAAAAAAAACTTTACACAGAACCCTCCCAATGATAGAAGTCTCAACAATGCATAACAACACAATGCCGTAGATATCAAATGAAATACATTTTGAAAAACAAATAACAGAACATCAACAGAAATGCACAAAGATGCAGTTTTTCTCCTCATTTTTGGAACAATTAAGAGATGGTTTAGAATCAACAATTTAACGCAAAAAAACAAGTTAAAGCATGCCATAAGACTCATTACCACAAAAATAGTTTCTCGCTTGGACTGAGAGACATGATGATAAAATCATAAAACTAGAATGTCAGCTCAAGTGATAGGGACATGAAGCTAAAAAATAGAAAGACGAAGATCCAAGGTAAAGGAAGGAAAGAGAGCCAAGACAGCAAGAGCCTCATACCCAGTATATTTAAATGGTGGTGTTTATATGAGAAGTCATAACAAATTATAAATGCAACTTTTGCCCTCTATCCTAGCTGTCATAACCAGCTGTGGATCAGCTCCAAACATGCTAAAATCCTAAAACAACAACCTTATATGCCATTGCCACAAGTAGTCAAATGTCAAAGGCAGTGCAGAGGAGGATATTTCTCCCCTTCAATAGACACTGTTTTCTTCCCTGCTTAATAAATTTGTACACGAGTGGCTTCTTTGAGGATGCTTGCTTCTCGTCCCAATAACACATATAATGCAAACGAAGAGGAGGATATTTCTCCCCTTTAATAGCCACTCTTTTCTTTTCCCTGCTTAATAAAATTTGCATATGAGTGGCCGCTTTGAGGATGCTTGATTCTTGTCCCAATAACACATAGAATGAGAACACACGATTCCAACATCCTCATGTGCTCCTCAAACAGCCATCACACAATTTCAACATCCAGCAATGCTGTTTGCATCAAGTCGCAGGAAAGAATGGACTCGGCATGATAAGTGTTGACTGATGAGCATTCAGTCCTTGGCGTCTCAAGGTAAAACCGAAATGGCTTCTAAGGGAAGCAGAACACACGTCAGGGTGCATTCCACATGTCATGTTTGCTTCTACCACAGGGCCAGAGATCGCTAGAATGCTGCATTTGCATATTCAAATATCCTCCAAGGTGGATCAACCACTTTCATATCCTTTGCTATTTCAGCCTATATGACTTGCTGATTCAACATGGAAACCCTTTCATATAATTCTTGCAACAATTACCCTTGTCATTGTCACGATAACAACATGGGAACAACTATATTCATAAGAACGCTTTGTGGACTTAGGAGCTTAAACGTAAAATTTCTAACATTACTTCTTTGGAAAAAAGAGGAAATTTCTATATCCTAATTTTAAAGTTTAAACTTTAAAGTATTGATTTCTCCCTTATCAGAGACACGCCCACGAAGTTTTACCAAAGTTAAATATGAAATTCAATAGTTATACTCCACATCATGCAACTTAGGCACGGTGCTTCTGTGTTCAGCCCCTTCCACCATCTCCGTTTTGCAAATATACCTCTTCACCAAAAACAATAATGAAGCCATTTTCCTAGTCGCATGTTTGGACCTTTACAAGCTAAACTATCCAATTTAAATGACCAGAGACCGGCTGACAAGAAAAACACAATAAATACTAAAAGCAAATGAGTAGGGAAAGATAAAGAACAGCACTATCATCAAACTATTTATCTGTATATGGTTTCATCTGCTACTAACATTTACCAATAAAAATGTGCAAACTGTAGAACACAATTTGTAAACAGTTTCAGACTTCATGGTATGCTTGCATCATTGAGATATGATTGTTTTCAGATAACACAAACGTGAAAATTTTCACATTGACACATGATCATTTTCAGTTGGCAAGACCAAATTGATATCCAAATTTGTAACGAATTAGGTTGTTATAGGTTAGTCGAGTGTTATGGCCACACAAACACCAAAATTCATTGCCTAATTGAGGCAGAGAGAGGGAACTAAAGGTTCAATGATGTCTTTCCCATTAATAAGTTGTCTGAAGTGCAAATATGTTCCTTCCCAAGGGTCAAATTCAAATGTTTACAATGATGACAGTAAAAATATTCAACAAAGAGCTATTCAATACCAAAAAATAAATAATTACACATAATGTATGTGCAATAGATTCACCTTCCCCATGCATCACTTTTATACCATGTATAAAATTTGGGATCAAATTTAAAAGTTCTACATATAAATGTACAAAGATCTCCAGTTTTTCGGATCTTTTGAGGTAAACAGACTTGTGTTGAGGAAATTCATTTCAATAGTTTCCCAAGTTTTAGCTTCATCCATCCATCATAATGTAACAAACAACATTCAAGAAAAAAATGAAGCTAACTATTTTTGCAGATATTAACCTTCCCAAATCCATTCTTAATAAATGCATTCACAATTTTGATCAAAATAGTCGCCCATATTTTTGTCCTCCTAACTCCTCCTTCATTTTATAATTTCAAATATTGAATCCTTAATAGATTTCAATAACAAGGGGACAAAAGGTTTGTACCAACCATTTTTCTGCATATCAGGCCCTCAAGAATCTACTGCTTAGAATCCCAAGTTTAGATGGCATGCATATAATAAAAAAGATGATATCTAGGAACCATGTAAGCAAAGTGGATCAAAACTTACAGGAAGGTCATTAATGCTTTGAGCCACTGCACTGCAAGCTGCTGCAGTTGCCCCACTTTGAATGGCATTCATGGAGACATCCACAAGGAAGAAAAAAACAGCAGGCATTGGATCACGAACCTGCAATTTATAGGTTTAAAATGCAGTAGGTGAACATAAGAGCATAGTTTCTTAATACACAGCTTGAAACCAGAAAACTAAGAAACAGTTACAATATCCAAAACTAACATTTGGATCAGAATTGCTATTTACACATCACCAATCAACAGAGTAGAATGATATCAGCTGCACATATAACTTTGTAATTAAATCATACTAAAAAAAGCCAAAAAAAAAAAGGTTTTTTTGTGTGTTTTTCCTGTTGTCAGAAAAAAATGAGTTTTCAGAAAAAAATGATTTTAATATCTTTATAGATTTCTCTTAACATATTATTAATTATTTTGAATTTCATCAATTTTTTGTAAAAAAATTGTAGAGAATTCAAATTTCCATATATTTCCATTACTTATTTACATTTTCAAAACTTTTTACCCCGAGAAAAGGCTTGTCAATAAAAGCTAAGATCGATATTTATGACAAAGCAATCAATATGATGTGCACATTATTGTTAACCAAAAAGGAGAAAAAAGACCAATAATAGGGAACTTTGCATAAAAAAAATATAAAATCAAGGACAGTAATAAACATCAACAGTGCTGTTGCACTCATCCATTTCAAACTTCAAAGGAATCACAGTAAATGACCAACTAAAAACATGCCAGCAACAACCAACATCGCACTCCAACACATAGCTGCTAAATGATGTTGTGCCATGATTGATTGCAAAAATGTGCTTTACTCAACCCCAAACAGCACCACTTTTCAAAAAGGAAAACTAACTGACAAGCAAATAGCAGTGAAAACTTTAGGAATCATCAATTCCTAACCATGTATTCCTTTGAGGCAACAAATTCATCGGTTCCCCGGCACAATTCAGGCCTTTCATCAGCATCCCGACGCCTACAATCGGGTCCTAAATTGCAGTAATAGTCGCGAGGTGTCTCATCAGTAAAACCTGCAAACAGGATAGTTATGCATAGTTATTGTAGAGACTACAAAATAGATAGGAAATAAGGAGTAAAACCTTTACAGTTAATCAAACGGGCTGAATTAGGAGAGTTTTGAGATGAAACTACAGCTTGACTACAGATTGATAGGAAATGTGTCAATCTTGTCCCCTTTTGGTTCGGCTCCAGAGAGAATTACAAGAAAAAAGAGTTTTGTTTAATTTAAATTGATAGAAATAATTATCATGCTCTATTAAGCAGAAATAGACATAACTCAATGGCTCAAGAATGCATTGAACTTGATGGTGAAAATCAAGTTGCAGTTAGATACAATTAACTATATTATCGATTTCATATACAAAAATGCTCGTACATATAAATCAGGCAAAAATTAAGTGCTCAAAGTTAGAGAATTTGATTACCGGTAATGTCTAATTTATACACTGCCAAACATTTACAGTAGTGTAAAAAGGCTATTAAATACATGTTCTTAGGCATTTAATTGTTTAGAGTTTTGTTTCTTTAAAAAATAGTTACCATGTAACGCATATGGAATTTTCAACCATCCGGAAAGGACATAGACAATAATATACCTCTTTTCCGACCATGGTCACAATTACAGTCATCAAGCTTCTATTAGCGAGGGTTTTATTGGCATTTTTCAGCAAAGCTGATTTTCTCAAAAAAACTCAAGAATTCAAAATTTTAAAATGACAAAAACAATAAAAAAATTAAATGAAAATCAACAATTTTGTATTATTTATTACAAATATATACACGAATATTCAAACTGTTTTTGAAACTTTGATAAAAAAATGCACTAATAGTAGACTCAAAGAACTTCAGAAAAGGGAAAATATTGTGATGTTATTGCAAGAAATACTTTTTGCTGATATTTTGAAAATATTGGGAGGTTTTCCCTTTAAAATTGGCTTCTGATACTTTGACAATCAAAAAGTAGCATTTGCAAAAACATTACTGATCAAGAAAGAAGGCAGGACGTAAACCACGGTTCATGATATATGGACTCACAATGACAAGATTCCTGCCTACAGAATTAATTGGATGGATCATGACCATAAAACTCAATAAATAACTTAAGGGTCCGATAACGTTTAGCTATAAATACAAATCACACATCCACAAAATTCTCTTCATGGAGTAGATCCGAAGATTTTCATTTTTTTTTTCTTCAGAAACGTATATATCCTGGAAAATTATAATCAAAACACTATTAATAAGATTTATGTAATTGTGTATTGTACACTATTTCATGAGAACCAATATCAAGAAAATAATCACCTTTGTAGTAAGGAGCATGCCAAGAATCCTGTCTAGGGACTGGGCAGCAGCCTAGACACTTGGGCTGAGGCTATGTATATATATATATATATATATATACACACACACACACTCTCTCTCTCTCTCCAAGTAACATGAGTACGGTTACGATTTGGATACAAAGATATGGGAATGGATACAGCGATTTTAGAAAATTTGGGTACGGGGATACGATAGACTGTATATTTTAAATAAATATATCTATATATATAATCCACAAAAAATTCTAAAAATTAAAGAAAAATAAAAGGAAAAAAATAAAATCTTGGTGGAAGGGAAATAAAAAAAGGGAAAATCAAAATTACAGAAAAAAATAATTTTGAAAACTATAGTTTTTTATGTCTTAAAATACAGCCATACCCAACCGTACCCACATACCCATGTCGCCGTACCCATGCACAGACACCAGTACGTTGGCAGGTCACACGTACTCGTGTCACTTAGTATATATTTTCTATATTTTTTTACTCTAAAAATTAAATTCCATTTATCTTCTCTTCCATGTTTTCCGTTTCCTCTGTGGAATACATCCATGTAATGTCATGTAGGACCCACCAAAGCCTTTGTATTAAGGTCTGAAACCTAGGACCACCTAGGGTTTTTAAATACAGAGATAATAAGCTAATAGGCTTATGTTTGAGTCTTTTGACGACATTATGTCCACTAGACCTTCTTTTTCTGTCTTCCTCTTTCATTTTTCCTCCTTTTTTTCCGCTATAGAATAGGACTGTCCAGATGTCATATTGTCATGCAGGCTCAAATGAAGCTCATTTATTAGGGTAAATGTGATAAAAAATTAAACAGCCTCAACAACGACAATTTTCAAGTTCATTAGACTATTTTAGCCTCCTTAACAGTATCATACAACAAAAGTACATGATTAACTATATCCAAATTAGATAATTTTTATTAATTCATAAAATAGTGATGCAAATGCTTTTTTCTTTAGGGAAACCTAAATGTATCAAAAAAGTTGCTGTATATTTATGTTGTTTTTAAAAGTGTAAACTAGAATTAAAATAAATTTGAAAGAAAAAATCTCATGAGTATTTTGATGCGTGAAATAAATTATCTCTGTTTTTAATAATATTGAAAAGCTAGGTGTGTTTCCATTATCTGGTCCTTAGGTCGGTTTTTGAAAATCCATTGTCCTATATATGCTATGTGACATGGTACACCAGTTTTGCCTAGGTACCCGTGTCGGTACGTAGGTACGGCAACACGGGCACGGGGTACGGCTGCATTTTAAAACTTTTAAAATTATATTTTCAAACTTAATTTGTTCTCTAATTTTTTATTTTTCCCTTCTTTTATATTTCCCTTCCAATAAGATTATATATTTTCCTCCCATTTTTCTTTAATTTTCAGATTTTTTGTAGATTATAAGACTATTAATTCTTTTTTTTCATTTATTATTTTTGAGAATATAAAATTTGTGTACCCGCATACCCACAATTTTCAAAAATGCTGTGTCCGAACCCGAACCGTCGTACCCGCACCCAAGTGACATAGCATACATGTTGTTCTTGAGTTCTTATTGGGAAACAATAAGGAAGTCTATCTTTCTCAGGAAATTGTAAGAATTCTAAAATTAAAATAAAAAATAATAGAAAGTCTATGAAAACTTGAGTTTTCTACTATGTTTCTCATTTAAAAAATCGAAAGACCATTAAATTGTTAAAAGAAATCTCAAAAAATTAACATTGTATTTGGATACATTTTAATGCAAAAGGAGATCAATAAAAGCATGTTATTTTTATTATGGTGATTTTCCAAAATAATGCAATTTTTTCACATTTGTTCATTCTCCGCATTTTCTCTTTTTTGGTGCTTTTTGAAAAAATGCCCACATGTATGACAATGGTTCAACCTTATGTCAGTGTGCACACACACACAGAGAATTGAAAAGAATCTGGATGAATTAGGGAGCCACATCCAGTAGGACACTACAATAATAGTTGCCAAAACTTACCTCTTAAAAAAGGGGAAACCAATAAATTTTCCGAAAGATGTAAAAAAGATAAGGATATTACAAAATATTATCAAATGCAAAGTGAATGGGCCCAAACAAGCAACTAGTTGGTCAACAACTAGTCAGTGATTCGTTGCCTAAGTTGACCAACCTATGTCTGACCTACACCTTTACAATTTGGAGACCAAACACGCATCCATAGGCTAGCATCCACAGCTGACTGGCAACTAGTCGTTTAACAACATATATTCCACTTTAGAGAACATTTTGTCATTGTTTATTTACGCTTCCAGGAACCAGTAACGTGTAAATTGTAAACCATGTCAAACCAAGACCGATCAATATCCGAACAGAAATCGATTCTTAAATGGAGAACTTCATTTTTGCAATTTAAGCATAAAACAATCCTAAAAGAGACACTTCATGCAAATATTGAATTCTTGAAGAAGTCAATGATATATTTAAGCATAAAAGTGATTCTAAAATAATCATTGATTTTTATGACCTTACTACTAAGTGAAGCATGATATCCTATGTCACATGGTGTGGGTGCTGGTGCGGGTGCAAGATGAGGCAAATTTCAAAAAAAAAAAAATATTGGATGCAGGTGCGTCGAGGGCATAGATATAATATATATATATATATATATATATATATATATATATATATATAATATGTTATATATAAGTAATTTATTCTTCTATATTTTAAATTTTTTTGTATCAAGATTACCTTAATTTCATACAAGATTTAAAGTTTTATTAAATAAAATAGAAGGAAGAAAGAGAGCAAAGAGAAAAGGAAAAGGGAAATGATAGAAGGAAAAAATGAAAAAAAAAACACAAGAGAAGAAAAGAATGGGCCCGACACGGTCAAACTGAGTCAGGTGCCATGTCAGGCCACAACCACACCTGAGTCGACTCAGGTGCACCACCATTTTGGCGCACCCGTGTGACTTAGATGATATCATGCCAACTGTAACATGAGACAAATCATTAATAAGAGGAAAACAAACTTAAGCTGGCATAAGTTGGAAGAATAAATTCTTAGCAACTCGATCTTCCAGATACATACCACAAAGATTGCAAATAAAGTGTTTCCCATGATCAATGAACTTCATGAAAGGATTGATATAACCCTTGCAACGAGAACAGCGAACAGGTCCACCTTCCCCAAAATCCACAACCTGAGGTGATCCATAATAAAAGCATGTAAAATAACACCACAAATGAACCTATCCATAGGTTATCCAACTGAATGTGTGTACTAAAACTAATATTATTGAGTACTGAATAAATGCTTTAAGAAGAACATCCATATCCTTTATTCCTTTTGCATTGCTACATGTAAAAGCCACTCTCTGAAACCGAATGCAGATCAGTCCACCTATGTCTTTCCCTTAACAATGTGGAATAGCACACGGATCACTTGTTTCCCTTAATGTACAATCGTTAGTACAGTCACAAGGCCGTCAGGAGCATATCTGTGGTCCTTGAAGTAAGGGAAATAAAGTTCCAGCTGACTTGATCTTAGTTCTTTGACACAGAGAACCAAGAATGTGATTTTTTTTTAAAAAAAAAATGCTTATTACTTCCCTCATATGGTCACCCAATCCAGCAACTAACAATCATGAAAAGCTATTATTATTTTGTTGAAATATGAAGGGTGTAAATTTGCCAGAAGCAGAACTACATGAAAGACAGCTCTTCTGTATACATATCGAAATCATGCAAAGTTATCATCCAACAACTCAATCCTTTTGGGGAATTTAAAATGAACTATTAGGTAGTGAAGCAAGGAAAAGAAAACATTCACAATTGGGCATCTCGAGATGTAAGACAAGTCCCTTAAAGAGTACTGAGAAGTGCAATCAGTAGTCTGCTAGACTGCTTCCAAGCCTAGCTAGATTTCTTTTTTTTCCGCATCTGCATGACCATTTGAAGGAAAGGGAACAGGGTTTATGAACAAAGACAACAATTCTTACTTTTGTTGAGCAGCATTACACAGGAAATCTGGAAGAAATTAAGCATTCATATGTCTTCTTGTCCTAAAAGAACAAAGAATGAAAGAAGACTTCAAGTGCCAAAGCACAAGAAGGAATGAATAAAAAAAAGGAAGATTAAACCTACCTAAATGACAACCAGTTGGTTTCTAATTTGGGATTACATTCCATTTGGATCACAGAATTGAATTAGCTGAAAAAAATCTTAGTTCAAGCACCGATATTTATATGAGCAGGAATTGGACCACCCACAATCTATCCAGATCATCATTCTTCTGTTTGTAACCAGAGATATGGGTCCAGAATCCAGACCAGTTATGCAGAATAGACCAATCAACTCATAAAGCTAGTTGCCTAGTTGTGCCCTTGACCTGCATGACAGAACCAGCTAAACTAAAACAAAATAAGTGACCCGATCATTTTGCTGAGATATCATACTATTAACTAAAACTCAGTACCCTCAACTGTTCAAGATTATATTTAGACTCCCAATGAAAATGTGATTACTCATTCGATTTTTCTAATTCATACATTGCACATAAGAAATTCTAAACCTGTTACTCATTGCAATATATCATGGTAAAATTATAGATCCAGAAAGATCTGATCTCATTTGAGGAAAGCCAGATTCAAAAAGAACACCTCAGCATGAAGGTCAACAACAGCTGCAGTTCATAATCCACAAGTAAGCAACCATGTTAAAGGTGTTGACCCATGGAACCTATTGTTGGTTAATGTGTCAACCAAGTCAATCAGATACACACCCCAGGAAAGGTAGGCATGAAGTACTATGATGGAACAAGATTGAATATTACTTGGATAGGCTCCTCCAAAGGATGAGGAAATGCTAAAGGTTGAACCAGCAGAGCCAATGGCATGCTTGATGTTGACAAAAGGTCACTGGTGCAAGGAATCTGGAAACATTTAGATGAAAAACGAACTTCAATAATAGTAAAAAAGTACAAACTAGGTGAAGAATAAATTCATATCCAAAAGTAATATTTGAACTGGCATAGACAAGTACCTGATTCATGGTACATCTCATGTACCGTGGGCTGCAATTCCCTGTATCTCTGGCCACATAGTCACTTGTGGCAGGCTGCAATAGAAGAAATAAGTGTTCAGACATTGCAAGTTGCAACAAGTACAAACAGGATAAATCTCATGTTTCCCAGCATTTGTGCAAAAGAGAAAAAATGTGGAGAATAATTCCTCAGACATTTCAACAAGTACAAACTACAAACAAAGCAATATCATGTTTTCCAGCATATAAAGTCGCATGCAAGAGAAAAAGTTGCAAAAGGAAAATGATGATGCAAAAGAGCAGAAAAAGTTACTTCTAAGATAAAACAACAAAATACGAACAAATAAAATGTCATGAAAATACCGGGGGAAGGTTTGCTTGATTGTTCTGACGGGTTTCAAATGTTATCATGGAGGAAGTGGGTAATGGTCGAGGCATCTGGGTTGGGTCAATTTTAGAAGCCCCTGCCATTGGAGATGCACCAACAGGAGAACCTGCTCGCGTCATGCCCAGTAGTCCAGTTCCTGGTGGATGACCCATACCAGGTGGCCCAAGAGGAACAGGTTGGTTTGGAGGAGGTGGTGCTCCAGGACTACACATTCGTAGCGTCTGCATACTTCCACCCAAAACTGGAACCTAGCATTTAAAAAATATATGGTAAAGGAGTGGGAAAAAGGAATATGATATTTCATCAAATAATGAAACCAGAACCGGCAATTGAATCCACACAATGATAGTTGACATGAAAAAAACACTATTTCTGAGATAAATCATGGTGACAGAAGTCACAATCAATAGATATTTACAGCAACTTAAAGAACAAATAGGAACATAGAATGAGCGGAAAGATCTTGCAGTTTATTGCAAAAATTTGATCAGAAAAACAAAGATATGAGTATCAATTACACAATAGTTACCCAATAGATAATGTTGCCTGCGACCTAAACTACAGTATCCACGGCTGAGTTCCTTACAGGTACATGTCACCTCAGTAATACATAAGTACATGATTGCATCTGTACATGTACACACGTGACACATCATAGAAGGCTAAGAAAATGTTTTCCCCACTAAGAAAAGCTATTTAGCTATACTATAATGTTAGGAATTCTTGATCTCTGAGACTCTTTCAAACAAGAGCATAACACCTAGCAGTGTAAAGGTAATCAGTGCACTAAGGCACACAACTTTTAATCATAGACGCAACCAAAACAGTGCACTAAGCCACCAAGAGCAGGCTGATAACACAGCAACAAATAGTTCAATAAAGGCACCAAGTCCTGGAAAATCTACTGTCAATACAGTAGCATATGATCCACAACAATGGCACTAAGGCCCCAGTGCACCAACGCACAATATCAAGCAATAAACAGGGCACCAAAGCCCAACAATTCATAACAGGGCATCAAAGCCCAACAAGAATCACACAGCTGAATGAAAGAGAATTTCTATTCAAGAATGAAGAAAGGGCTGTGAAACAACCTCTTTTAAGAATATGTTACAAGGGGTTTAAATAAGACAGCGAAGAGCTGTTGGAGAACCCAACAGAGTCCAATATCTCTTACAAAGGAATAAAAGACAAAAATGAAAATAAAATGGATATGAACATAAAAAATACAACAAACATTCTACACATGTATATATCAGACTACATATACGTATGTATATAAACCTGAAATATATATGTGTACTTTATATATTCTAACATATAAACCTAAGTGTAGTGACTAAACCAGACTACCATTTACTGAAACCCAAAAAGAAACTGAATTGGTCATCGAGTTGCAATGAGATTAACCTCAGGCTTCATAGAGGCTGACTACACCCAGGCATAAATGATGTATGCACATACATGGGCAAAGCTGAATTTTAATGGTCAAAAGAAAGAGAACAAGAGATCAGCTATGATAAAAGAATAAATGACAATTACACAGAACATTTAATAAGATTAATCTATGTAATTTCTCCTAGTGAAAGTACAAAACTTTCTACGTAAGAACATTGAGCAGGGAGCATGTACTTCAAATTTTTATCTTCCTTTACAATCAAGCATGGTAGCAAGCAAGAAATTTGTAACTTGACCAAATAATATTTGTTTATTCCAGCAACTTCCTCACCCCTTTAGCAGCGTAAGCTTATTTGTCCATAAAAAGATAAACTAACCTAACCTAACCTAATGAGAACTTTGGAGAACACATGACACAAATGGATGTGTTTAGAATTCCAGAACTCCAAATGAGGTTGGGATAATAGTCACAAACATTGATCCTGGTGAGGCTAAGTCTTATGATATGAAGGATACCCAATTCTCCTTAGATGATTCTAGGAACTCTTCAGAACCAGTACACAAACAATCATTTTCAGTAAGAAGTCCAAAATTCCGAATGAGGCTGTGTCCACAATCACAAACAATGGTCTAAACTGATGCAACATATCAGGACTTGATATTTTTCTAATAGATCTAGTAAAACATGTCACTAAAGCTTTAAAAACTACGGAAAAAATAAGTAGGGAAAAAATGGAAATGTTATTTATTAACGAATAGCAAATAAATGAAATTTTCACAATAATATTCTAATAATGTCGAGATACTATAAGAGATACTAAATTTCATGTATTTTCAATATCTTGCGAGACTTTAACATTTGTGCTTTCTAATATCTCATGATTTACAACTTACAGTTAACATTACTATATGATTATATGAACAACAATAAGACCAACTTGTCTGCGCCAATGCAACACTAGGTTGCTACAGGTGCAAGAAAGGACACAAAGGGTTAAGAGACCGACCAGATATAACTGTCACCTTATTTGAGTAATAGGCTATGCTGCTAAACGCATTAGGCAGAGCCTAGGGATTGAGTAAAACATAGAACCAAGGCACTTGCGCCAAAACAAATAAAACAAAAATAAAACGCAACATTAGATTTTATATACAGTCACATATATAGACACATCATAATACTCATATATACTCAATTTTTTTTCGTGAGTCCTTTTGACATGGGCCCTAACCTATCCACAAGCTTCAAAGCCCCAGCAACCTAGCGACGGCCACCAAGCTCTCCCCAGGTCACGTGCTTGTCAGCTGTTGGAGAAATTTGTCTGCACATCAAATTTGTGGCCGCATTCACTCTACTCGAATCAACGTCCTGTGTCAAGCAAGGCCAACAATAACAATGTGCATCTATGGTGATATGTCCTACTGCCTTGCAGCACGCAAGCTGATCCCATGCACCAACTGCCTCACCTTTGACTTCAGGTCCTGAGTGTCAAAAGAATCCGTCAATGTTTTCTTGCAGCACGGCCTCACTCAACCCAGCACAGTTGGGAAGGATAGGATTTCACTCATCCCATCAATAAACCCCATCCCAAAAATAGTAATGTTGCAGCAACCATTAGTAACCCCACCCCACCCCCCACCTTTCCATTCTGTCTTGGGACATGTGTTGAAGTATCTTTCCATGAGTAGGCTGCTACTGCAATGACCCAGAACTGCTGCCACATACCACACGACCCCATCATCCCACTGCTTACCACACATCTCTTGGGCTCCCTCAACCTAAACCAAGGTTTTGGTGTTCGCTCAGATCAGTAACCCTCTAGGATCATAAGTTCTCAGTCCGAACCTGGATCCACCTAAAACTTGGACTGAGTACCCAAACTTATTTGAATATCCAACCTGCAAAACTTGGTTAAGCCAAGTTGGAAGGCCATGACCCTGGCCAAGACAATGTGTCATGGAATGGAGTTCATCAGTTTTTCCTTGGAGGGCCCAAGATCCTGCTTAAGCAGGTCTACCACTGGTAAGGCCCACATCATCAGGTGTCCCAAGTGAAGTTCAAGACATTTTGCATAAAAACAGCTAGCTAGGTGAATGACCAAGCTTGGGGACCTAGCTGCTAAGCAAGCCTTTGACAACAGAGCCAGTAGGGTATTGAATCAAAGACATTCAAATTGGGTCATACCGAAGACAAAATTAGAGTGAATTTTTACATGTAATTAGGTTTAGAGTCTTTAGACATTTAACATCTTCAAATGGAATTATAGAGAAGACAAAAATAGATCTAATTTTTACATGTAATTAGGTTAGACATGTAACATCAAGTTCAGTACCAAAACAATTTTCTCATTGAATTTGACCAAGTGGATTTGGAATCAAATCAAATATTAGACTATAAGCAATAAAGCAGACCATCAACTTCATAACACAATGGCACATGAACCCTGTTGTATGGAATGCAAAACTGCAAATTACACCCACCAAGCTCAAAAGCATCTAAACTAATGGCTCTGAACCATGATACCAGAAGCATACATAATCAAATTTCCTTAAGCTAGAAAACAGATGGTCTAAGTCACAAGGATATGCCAAAAATGGTGACGCACCCGAGTCAACGCGGATGCGGCCCGACAATACACCCAACTTGGTTTGACCGAGTCGGGTGTGGCTGGCAGCGCCCAACTTTTTTTTTTTTTCTTCTCCATCTTTTTCCTCTTCCTTTTTTCCTCTCCCTCTCCTTCCCCCTTTTCCCTTTGTTTCTCTCTCTTTCCCTCTTTCCTCTGGATATGTTTCGCATGATTTATTTACCATTTTAGTAAATTCAATTACTTTATAGCATGGTATAAGATTTAAATATTTGGTAGCACAAAATCCACAGCCATGAATTCATAGATATGGGGCAATTCAAATGGTTGATTATGTAGTTTCGCTTGCATAATGACATACCCTCATAAATTGTGGTGCAGTACAAAAATAGTTAAGCGTGTTAAGCACATGCATCATTGTGCATTTGGGCAATACAACCAGATTTTGTTTACAGCAAAAAAGTAACGAAAATTAGGCACCCATTATAGAAAGTCCATTCAACTCTTTTCATTTTGCATCTTTGCTATCAAATGACAGCTTGAAACATCAGATGGAAAATGCTTTTACCCTGAGTAACATGCAAGTCAATTGCAGTAACTGCACCTGCCCACTCAGATGCAATCAAACCCTATAGAATTAAGTTACTAAAAAAAAGGTTTATCCTTCTAGCTTTAGGGCTCAATTTCTTGCTCCCAAAATCACCAAAAGCTTCATTTTCATAAGTCCCTTATCCCTCTCCATCTCTTTTTGTGTTTGGGTTTCCATGACTAACAACAGCAAGAAGACCTCTGGCAGCAACAACCATCCATTTCCATCTCTTTCTCTCCCTCTCTCTCTATCTCAGTTCCCTCCAATGAATTTGATGAAGACCAATCACCGAGAGGCGAGTAAGCCTGGGTACCGGGCCGGGCTGCCTCCGTGTACCCGGTACCCTGCCCGGTCTGGCCCGGGCTCGGGCCGGGAAAACGGGCTATCGGGCCCGGTTGTGCAGCCCGGGTCGGCCCGGCCCGTAAATAATTTATAAAAAATATTTGTTATTATTTTTTAAACTTAATAATGTGTATTTTATAATTGAAATATATTTTATATTATTAAAAATAATTATTTTATAATTAAAAATAATTTTTTATTATCGGCCCGGGCCGGGCACGATGCCCACCCCTAGAGGCGAGTAGCAATGACTTTGACAAAAAACCCCTTCTCTTCTGACAACTAGTGGGTGGTGGTGACACCTCTCTCGCTCTCAATTTCCTCTCCCAAATTCATCGACAACTTCAAGCTATCAGCTTCCTCTATGCCTTTTTTTGGGTGACCATCAGCCTCCCTGTCTCATCACTTCCAGCAATGGCCGATGGTGAAAGAGTCCAACCTCCCTGTCTCATCACTTCCAGCAATGGCCGATGGTGAAAGAGTCCTCTTTATGGTGTTTCTCTCCAAGCACCATGACCTCACACCTTACAGCTTACGTTAATTATGACTTTCCTGTTTGCTACTGTTATAATCTGTTTTATTGAATTGTTGTTATTTTTTTAGTTTTATTTTAGACTCTGGTTTAACCTGTCTTAGTGTCTTATAATCTGTTACTAATTTGATGTTGACTTATTTTATAATACTTTACTTTTATTAATACACTCTGCTTTATAAGTATAACCTGTCTTAGTGTCTTAAAATCTGTTTTAATCTGTTCTTATTTTACTTCTAATTTGTGTGCTGTGAACTAGCTTTAGCTGACATATATAATCCATCCTACTTTATTCTGTAATCTATTTTGTATGTAACGATCTGATTTAATCTGTTTCACTTTTATTATATAATCCGGTTTATCACCTGTCTTGGTCTTTTATAATTGGTTTTTATGTTAATTTTAATCTGTTTGTAGTGAACCTATTTTAGTGAACATGGACAATTCTTTTTCAGTGAAATATTGATAGATTGATACTATGACAGCTTGATAGTTGTAAATTGTTAGGTTTGTTGTTTGTGAACTATATATGCACACACACACACACACATATATATATAAGAACCCAAGTTTTTCAGAAAACCGCTGCAGACAACACCATGCACCCATGTGGCATAGCTTCTGCCCTGTTGGGTTACCAGCAAAACAGCATTTCCAATCAAGTAATTTCTTACGCGATCCATGAACTGTGTAATATACGTCTTCTTTAAGGTCACACAAAAGCAGTTCAACTTGCGAAGAAAACTCCCAGTTTTTCCCCCAACCGCTTAATTTGTTATACGTCTAAGTAAGAAATCACATTTGTTAAAGAGTATAACACTATAAATGAACGAAAATTCCCTGAATTGAAGGCATTGACAGTAACTGACTACAAACACAACATGGATCAAGCAACAAGACTCCACAAAAACGATGAATCGAAACAGGAACATCCCAAAAAAATAGATACAATCACATCCAAACCTTATGGCTCTTTGGCAAGTACCTCTAGATGATAAATAATCGTTTCTAAAGCATGGCATTCTAAGAACCTTTGATTGTGTTTTCTCAGATGGACTCCAATCAATTCAACATCTTACTTGAAAGAGAGGCAACCATATATACCAACAAACAGCGTAAGAATGGAGAAGGCCATAAATACAAGACAAAGAAAAAGAAAGAGGGTTCATCGCCAAAAAAAAAAAAAAGCATGATTAGAAAATATAAAAACTTTTCAAAAGAACTTCGAAGTGATTCACCGGCATAAACAAGTGAATTACACAGGTGTTCACAATTCAATTTTCTTACTTGTGGAGTCTGAGCGAGCTGACTCGGCCATGGTTGGGAGCCGTCCGGTAAGGACGTGGGTGGTGGTGGCGGATGCATGACTTGACTACCACCTACAAATGGCGGAGGAGGCTGTTGCATGGGAGGTGGCATGGGTTGGCTGCTACCCATAAATGGTGCTGCAGGTGCCTGCATCAACGGGGGTACGCTCTGAGTAGCTCCCAAGAACGGAGGTGCAGGCGGCCGCATAGTGGGTGAACCAGATTGGCCACCGCTGAATGGCGCTGGGGCTGCTTGCATCGGTGGGGCAACTGAAGCATGACTAGCGCCCACGAACGGCGTCGCCTGGGGCTGCATCATTGGACCCGGTACTCCTTGGCTGCCACCTAAAAATGGGGCGCGAGACTGTTGAACCTGCGGCAGGATGCCGGGAACGTTCTGACTATCAGCCATCGGACGTACGCCGGGTGGCGGCGGAGGCCCACGCGCCAAACCAGGCGGACCCTGCACGGTAGGAGGAAATCGAGATCCAGGAGGCACAAACGCTGCTGGTCCGTTACTTATAGCCGTCGGACCGCTTGACGGCGGCGAAGCGGAGAACGGGCCGGCCTAGACGCGGCCGGAGGAGGCGGCTGAGCGAACCCCATCGGTCGACCAGGCCCAATATTCCCCGTCACAAACGGCGGAGGCGACACGCCCCGAAGAGGAGGAGCGTACGTAGGTGCGTCCGTGCGAGCGATGGGCATTGGGGAGGATCCGGCGCCGGCAAAGGGCGCAGGACGAGTAACCGGCGCGTTAGGACGAGTAACCGGCGCGTTAGGGCGAGTCACGTACAGGTTCTGAATACCCGCAGCTAGAGCGTCGGGTGGCCCCTGAGGATGGCCGGGGTAGCCAGGTCTAGGTGCCGATGACGCCATAAACGGCCGATCCTGTCGAAATACCGTCGCGGACGCGCGCGATTTGTCGATAAACCAAGGATCGTCGCCCCCCGATGTAGACGAGGCCGGGGTCGTCGGAGATCAACCTCGGAACCGCAAGAAAGAAAGAAAGAGAATGAGGTGATCGGATCTGAGATATCTGATAGAGAAAGAAAAGTGGAGCGCAATTAATAGATTCGTAAGAAGACGGAAGGGAAGAAGAAGAAGGGAGAGAAGAAAGAACGAAGAACGGTCTCTATCGCTTTCTCTTCCCTTCTTCCGAACGAACGCGGGCTATGCGTAATTGAGAAACGCAAGGGTGCTGCAATTAGTAAAATCTAAAATGTATGCTAACGCGCACACGCTCACCCCCTCTCTCTCTCCTCCGTTTTCTTTTTTCGCCTCCTTTTCTTTTTGTTCGCTAAATCTGGCACCTCATCGTCCATCTAAGCCGATTTCTTGATTTCTTGTTTTAAAACATAATTTTTTATTTACGACTCAGTAACTATCAGCTTTTCACTTTTTATGGAGCAAACATAATTTTTTATTTACGACTCAGTAACTATCAGCTTTTAACTTATTATGGAGCATTGCATAGCTGGTAAAACTGATTCATATGAACTACTCACATCACCAGTTGGTTCATATGAACAACTCACATCACCAGTTCAATTCCTATTGGCGCCGTGCTCTATCAGTTGAGTGGGGCGCATTTATTAAATTGACCGCGCACTGTCTTCTCTTCTCGTATAAGTACCGAAAAAAATAGTCCTACTTAACTCCGTTTGTTAGATGTATACAGGCCAATTTGTTCAAGACTTTAACATTGTGTTATATATTTAAAGTGCATTTGAGAACCACATGTGCTCCAACGGAATCAAAATTAAGAGACCCAACTTTTGATTAATCCAAAAATGAGCTCTTAGCTTTTGAAAGTTTGCATTTCACCACTTCAGCTTATGAAATAATTTACAAGGAAACAACTCCATGACAAGAGGGTGTTGCATGTTCATACCCAAACATGCAGTCGTGTGTTTGGTGGAGATGCAAAATATCTAATTCCCATATTGCTTATGAACAAAAAGAAGCTGCCCAAAAAATGCCCTCAAACCCTATTACATTGCATGGTTTGGCATAATGTTTCGTGGACATAGACCTATCTTGGCAGAAAAGTTGATTTGATTGTATTTGGACCATTTGAATGAGGCAGTTGTGGAGCCACATATAGGCTGGTGTGGGCAACTAGTGCCTCAGTTTTCCTTCAGATTTACATTAAGGTCTTGTAATATTTACTTTTGTTATATATGTAAATGCTCATTCAGATATAAAAGTTTGTAAAATAGTGACTTCTCAAAAAGTTTTGTTGTCTCCGCCACTGAGCGGGGGCCATGTTAATCTCTCTACATCGTTTCGATTTTATTGGATTCTCCAAATAGACAAATTGATTGCATTGGAAAGTTGACATGTATTAGTGAATAAGATGATAGAGCCTAAAGAAAAAGACAGGCCAATTCATCAAATCATTGGACACAACAAAAGAAGCCACAAAGAAAGAGAGAAAAAAAAAATTATAGTTGGAAGTAATGCTGAATAAATAAACTGGCAAACAAATTGACTGGAGTCACTATCAAGTAAGAACCGCTTTATGTCATCATGTTTGTTCAAAGACAATATGCTTATGCTCAAAAACCATGCTTTGTAGTGTCGTATTGTTCTTTCATGTTCAAAAGTTCGTATCAGCAGCCTCATAGTTGGATATATTAAACAAACATTTGAACTTGTAAAATTGTTATGGAAGCAACAATGCCAAAAAAAAAAAACAGAAAAACAAATTGGTGAAAATCACTATCAAGCAACGACCTCTTTATGTTGTCATGTTTTGTCCAAAAAATCGAATGTTTATACTAAAAAACCATGTTTCATAGTGTCATATTGTTATTGCATGTTCAAAAGTTGGTCTCAACAGTCTCATAGTTAAACATATTACGCAAACATTTGAACCTATCCAAATATTTGCTGGTTTATGAGAACAAGAAAAAAGGTGTCATGAACTGTTAACGTACAACAATTCATTTAATCGAACAAATTGTTTGGTATCATTTGTGTTATTATTTCGCTACATCATTTTATGCATAGTTCGATTCATGTGCTAAAAATAGTTATCATATACATGAATTGGCTATCATGAGAACATGTAGCTTACATGTTCACCGCATCAAAGCATTTTGTCCAAGTTTTGCTTTGAAGTGTGAAGCGGACATGTTTAGCAACATTAGCAATATGTTTCAAACTGTTCTTGATGACATATAAATGAAATATCTCATGAGATGATTTTTATTTTTATTAAGGCATTGTATAAAGAGCATTCCTCCTCTCCTTGAGAAATAAAACAGCAGGCAGCGAACAGCCTTTTGCCCTGTCTGTTTCTTGTGCTCTGTTCTTTCGTTTGCACTCTGAAATTTTACATAGTATCAGAGCAAACTACTGCTGGTGAAAGTTCGTCTGCCCCAAATACTCCTGTTATCACACCACCACCATTGTCCTCAACATCAGAAATGCTGGCTGATCTGGTTAGTCCATATTTCTTGCACCAATCAGACAATCCAGGTGCGTTATTGGTTTCTCAACCTTTGTCTGGTGACAACTACACGTGAGATTTGTCGATGGCTCAATCTTCGAACCAGCTGTTTCATCACCGTAATATATTTTTTGGAAACGTTGCAATAATATGGTGTTATCATGGATTATAAATGCTCGTTCTAAAGAAATTGCCACTAGTGTGATCTACGCTCATGTGGTTTGGAAGGATCTGCATGATTGATACACTCAAGGCACAGCCACACAAAAATTTCATGTTAAAACTGCAATAAACAGGCATCTATAAGAGATCGGATCTGTTGTAACATACTTTACTAAAACTCAAGGGGCTTTGGGAGGAACTGTCTTCATATGAACCTCTGCCCATTTGTACCTGTGGTGCCATAAAAAAGTTTAGCAATCAACAAGACGAGGAAAAGGTGATGCAGGTTTTAGTGAACCACCATGAATCGTATTAATAAGAAGTCAGATATTGTTAATGGATCCTTTCCCCTCCATTGGAGAGGTGTATTCTCTTATTTTACAAGAAGAAAAACAGAGAGAAGTAAAACTGCTTCCCTCAATAGAGAACGCTAGTGTGCTCTCTAGCAATTGCTATCCAACGCCAATCTTAAGTAAAATGATACGGAAATCAGTGCTATTCGTGATTAATTTTACGAGTGACTTATTATAACGATCCTGTTAACTGCCGAAAACCGAATTTGCGTAGATTAATGGCATTACACTGTGGAGATCTGATTTCTGCAGCTTGACGCCTTCCAATGGCAGAGGTGCCAACAGAGCTCCAACCACTTGCTTTGCTTGGAACTTTAACCAATTAAATTTGGGCAAAAACGAAGATTTAGCAAAGTTTCGAAAGCATTCGCCCTGGAGCGGTATTTCTGGCTTCCGCCGGCAAAATTCACGAGTTCATTGTTTTCTCAGAAGGACAGCACAGAGAGGATATTCTAGAAATCCAGAAATTGCTTGGCAGAACATTTGGTATGGCCTTCATTTTGCCATTTACGCTGGCAAGACGTTGCTGTATCGCTTTTCATCATCTGCATGGCTAATTTTAATACAAATTTATTTCATTATTGAATCAAATTATCACACGAAGTAGTCGATTATATATCACACAATAAGGAGCGTAAGTTGCACCTTTTCATTTCAAGTTCCAAATTAAACAAGTTGCAACTAAAAATCCTGGTATCATCCAAGTAATGAAACAATAAAAGAGGCTCTGCATAATGTTATCCAGGTAAGCAAACAACGATACATAGCACCCCCTTGGACAAATACTCATACATACCAGCCCGAATAAATAATCTAAGATTTCCACAGCGTGAATAAAATCATTTCCAGCCATAAAAGTAGGCCTTAGTGATATTCTAGTAAAGCTCTTATATAAGACAGCTGGGCTATCCACATTTAAATGCTAAAAGGAAAGCCAATTATGCGTCAAGCAAAGTCTCGCTCATGTTTTAAGTTAACTCTTCCATCAGCCCCTGAAATTTCCAAAATAGGACGCACGTTAGGAGATGATATACACCCCCGTTTCCAGTACGTGTATAGAAGCATAAAATTCAAAAAGCCACATAAGCTGCACTTATGATTCCTAGATTACCTGGGAAATAAATTGTTCGGCATCTGTACGCTTCATCAAATGCACCGAGTTGTTAGTCAGTGATGGATGCTACCTGGTCACCAAGCAAGACATCACCAATATCACAACGGACACGGACCAGTATCGATGGATCATTAGGCGGGATCATGTCCTGTTAAAGACAGTATAAACATTTTTGAATGAGAGAGAAAAGAGAGAAAGAGAGAGAGAGAGAGGGAGACAGAGACAGAGACAGAGACCACTGTCAAATCCAGATCTATTTCTGACATATAAACCTCCAAAGCAGCACAGTGATTCTTGAAATACTCCTCTTCTGAGTAGTTAAGCTTTGATTGAATCTCTTCAGGAGGTATAGTCCCAATTTTCCATCTCAGGCTCCGTATTATTTCTGCCCGGTTGTACCTAGATGATATCCACAAGAGTGAGAGAAAGATGAGCAAGAAAGGATGTGCATGAGGGCCCCCATTTTCCGCAAGCATACGGAAACGATAAAAAGTGGGTCAGTTACATGTAGGCCATAAGACAACGCTTGTTTCTTATCAGGGAAAGGTGGTGAATTACAGCACCGAAATGATCAGAATTTCTAGTTGTTTGTATGTCTAATCCATCATCCTGAATTTTCCTGTGAAAAATAAACAAAGAAATTAGCATCTAGTCCAAGGTAAATCTCAATAGTGCAGCTACTGAAGATAGAAATATGAAGGAAAACATACAGCTAAGTCGCAACAATTCCATACAAACAAGAAAAGATGCACAACCACAGTACTAGTAAATCCAAACTGTGACATAGTGAACAAAGCTAACCAAATTTCTCACATTCATATATTCAAGTCCTTACAAGTTTTTTTCTTTAATTGCAGAAACAATCTTGGAATAAGAATTATCAAATATTTCAAGAGTACAGCCACCTACATAGAACTGAAAACTACGAAAGTAATGATCATACCTCATCAAAGACTGAAGATGCAAGTGGTGCTCATCACATTTTCTGAAAACTTGTTCAAAGATATCATTCTGAGATTGAAAGAAAAAAAAGGAAAGAAAGTTGAATCTCATTGACCTAGAAAATTGAATTAAAGTAATACCTGAAATCAATGTTATATGTATCGTACGATACGGACGTGTATCGTACGATACGTATCGTCTGTATCACGTGCATCGTACGATACGTATCGTCTGTATCAAGCGTAACGATACGTTACGCTATTAATTTGCGATACGGGTGCGTATCGCCCATATCGTGCGATACAGGATCAAAACTAAAAAGGGACCCGACGGCCCCTTCTTTGCGTATTTTTTTTAAAGTCGACGCTCCTCTCTCTCTCTTCTCTTCTTTCTAAACATTGCAAGAGACGTGAGAGGGAGAGTTGCATCAAGATTTGCCTGTGAAGAAGCTTTATTTCTCGTTGTGGGAAGCCTTAGAACGGTGGGAAGCTTGGAGGAAGAGGGTTTTTTGGTTTCTTACACCAAGAAGGTAAGAAATAACTCATTTTTTCCATTGAATCGTTCATTTCTCTTATTACTTACATTTATTTGTATGTTTTTACTTGTTTTGTAAAGATATAATGTTGGATCCTGCATGGCACTGGTGTACAAGGGTGAATCCCAAAGATAGGTTAAGAGTTAAGTGCAATTATTGTAAGCAAATCATATCAGGAGGGATCTCTCACTTTAAAAACCATATAGCTCGTACACACAGCGATATGGCTGCTTGCATTGGCTCCCAAGAGAACCCATTGCCAGCGTATGTAAATCACCAGTGTATGGAGCTTCTTAATGCAGTGAAAGCAAATAGGATTGAAAAGGAAATGCAAGATGCAGAGGAAGGACATGGGGACCCACATGATGAGCAAGAAGGTGAAGGTGAAGATGTTGACCTTGAATAAGAAGATGTTGGTGTCAGTTTGGGAACAGACAAAGGGGAAGACATCATGCATGGAGGTGGTTCTTCTGCAACTGCAACCAAAAAAAGAAGAGGTGCAAGTGCAAGTTCAGTTTCACAAGGATGTGGCAAGAGTCATGGTCATACTGGTGGTGGTAGAGTACCTACTATGAGGTCGAGTAATATGTTTGATTCGATCAAGAATTTTTTTCCCAATTATACTGCTACTGGTGCTCAGCCTGAGATTCGTATAGCCATGCAATCAAAAGATGTTGTTGAAGTAGCAGATGAAACCATAGGAAGGTGGTTCTATGATGCATGAATAGAACGTTGGTAAACTTTCTTGTATATTGCCCCCTTGGTACTATGTTCTTAAAATCTGTTGATTTGTCTGATACTCCTAAGACTGCTGATGTTTTGTTTGAGGTTTTTGATAAAGTTATACAAGAAGTTGGGCCTAAAAATGTTGTGCAATTTATCACTGATAATGCAACAAATTATAAAGTTGCAGGTGAAATGTTAGCAACATGATATGAGACTTTTTATTGGAGTCCATGTGCTGCTCATTGTGTAAATCTTATGCTTCAGGATCTAGGTGAAAAAGATGATATGAAGTTGACAGTTCATAGATGCCAAGAAATCACGAAGTTTATTTATAATCATGCTTATGTCTTAAATTTGATGAGGAAATTCACAAATGGGGCTGAATTGATTCGACCTGCACAAACACAGTTTGCTACAAATGTTTTGACTGTGCAAAGTATAGTCAAGCAAAGAACTCCTCTCAGACAGATGTTTTCAAGTGATGATTGGGCTGCATATCCGCATGCCTATAAAAGAAAGGCTACGACAGTTGTGGATACCATCTTCGATGCTGACTTTTGGGAATCATGTGTGCAGTTATTGAAGATTTGTGTACCTCTAGTGAAAGTCCTCATATTAGTTGATAGTGAAGATAGACCTTCTATTGGATATTTATATGAGTCTATGGACAGAGTCAAGGAGGCCATTAGAGATAATATGAAGGGAAAAAATAAGTTGTACATGCCTATATGGAAGATTATAAATGAAAGGTGGTCTGGACAACTTCATCGCTCACTTCATGCAGCAGCCTACTACCTAAATCCTGCTATTAGATATCTTCCCACTTTTAAGAAGGACAGAGAAGTCGAGTATGGCCTGTTGGATTGTATTGACGTATTAGTAAGTGATAGTAAAGAACAAGATGCTATCCATATGTCGATCAACAAATATGATACAGCTTCTGGTACCTTGGCGAGAGACACAACAGTTCGATGCAGGACAACTATGCATCCAGGTATTAGAAAAAGAGACTTTATACTTTTTGTTGTTTAGCTTCTATTCTACCTTCTCATATATTTATTCTATCTCATTTTTACTTTCCATCTGTTATTAGATTTGTGGTGGGAAAGGTTTGGGCCTCATTGCCCAGAATTAAGGAAGCTTGCAATTAGAATCATCAGCCAAACATGTAGTGCAACTGGATGTGAAAGAAATTGGAGTGTATTTCAACACATCCATAGTAAGAAGAGGAATAGGCTGTAACATAAAAGGTTGAATGACCTTGTTTATGTTCGTTATAATATGAAGTTGAGACAAAGTTTGTATTTTGTTATACAAAATAGCAAATTTTAATATATATTTTAATTTCGAACAATTTGTTAAATTTTTCTCTTGTTAGGCAACTAGACACAACATCTATGAGGAAGCATCACACTCAATATGATCCTATCTTCATTGACCATTTTGATATATTAGATTCTTGGGTTGAAGAAGAACCATCTGCAATACTTGATGAGGACGATCTTCATTTTCTGAACATTGAAGGAACGACAGAGATTATTGAAGAAGGAGAGGCTGGGGGGGGGGGGGGGGAGCAATGGAATGTTGGTGATGTAACGACTCGTTATTTTGTTTGGGCAGGTCGGGTCGGGACCCAGACCCAGACCCGCAGCTTACCCGCGGGAGAGCCCGACCAGGGCTGTTCTCCCTCGTCCTCATCTCGCTCTCCCCCTTTTCGTTGCCGTTATTGCCGCTAGGGAGATCCACGCAGAGAAGAAGAAGAAGAAGACGGGGGAGGTGCCGGCGGCGAGCGGCGACGACGGTGGCTGAGGCAGCGACGCTTGGGTAAAACTCTCTCCCTCTCTCGTTCTTTGTTTCCCTTCTCCGCCACTCTCATGTTCCTTTGCCCTCCCTACCGAATGCTCTCTCTCTCTCTTCCTCTCCCTCGCCCCTCTCTTTCCCCCTTTCCAATAGCCCTCTCCCGCACGGTCCCTCTCCTTACTCTCCCACCGACTCTCTCTTCTCTCTCGACCTCTCCCCTCACTGCCCTTCTTCCCTTTTTCTGTCTGAACCTCTCTCTCTTTGTCTTCCCTTGCCTCACGTACCCTAAGTGAGCTCGTTCTCCCCATTTTTTTTCTAATTGTTTTTCCCCTTATCCCAATCGAGCACTCTCTCACGGTTTTCAGCTTTGTTTGTTAGGATTCTAGCTTGGGAAGCGTGTTTTTCCCCTCCTAGCAGCGAGTAGGCAGTGTTGGTGGTGGAGGTTTAGCACGTTTTTTGTTGTTCGGGGACCGATTGATCGCTTGAGGTGACTGTCGGAGGCGTTGCAACAGTTCAGATTCTTGATGTAGGGTGAGCGAGACCTAATCAAGCCCAAATTATTGAATATTATCTTTTAGAGCATGTATAATTATTGTTTGTGCATGCTAGGGCTTAGAATTGATGTTTTGGGAGGCATGTTAACGATTTTGCTTTTGGGGAAAATGTGGGGTTATGATGGAGAAGCGATGATTCATGTGTTTGTTGATCTTTTAAGCATGATGAGTTGATTTTCGAAGTAATAGGAAAGCATGGTAGCGTTTGTATGGCTGTGGGGAAGATTTAGGATGGTTTTGGTGAGCGTGTAGCACACGTTCTGGTGAACGGGTGCGTTTTGGAGTTAAACAGGGAAAGCGTACGTAAGTTGGTTGTGCCTTTGGGGTTGACGCCTTGATTAAGAAAAAGAAAGTTTGGAGAAAGGCATTTGTGATAGATGGATTGATGGCTTTGAGTTTTGACTTTTGTTGGCATGGCTACAAGTTGGGAAGTGGCCTATTAGAGGGCTTGTAGGTCGACACTACCCGTCGACACCCTCTTGAGGCGATGACACGTGCCTCAAGGATTTTGTTTTGTATTTGTTTGAATTGTTCAGGTATCTAGTAGGAATCTTATCATTTGTTTATGTTTGTAGGTACCCCGGGCACGTCCCGTCGACCTTGAGTTCGAAGCTCGAGGAGTTTTGTGAGCGCGCCACAGGTATGGCGACATTCCAGGCAAATCCCTGCCTGGGGCAAATGTGTGATTGTGTGCTCCTAGGATCAAGAGATCATAGGATTGTGATATTAATTGATTGACTGCTTTGTGAATGAGTATATGTATGTTGCTTATATGATATGAATGGGTTAGAAAGATTATTAGTCATTTGTTTTGAAAATGTTACGCATTGGCATGTGCATGCTAGAATTGATATCTGTTTAGGACAGATGAGGCGGGGTATCGAGTCGAGTGTCTCCTCGACTCCAATTGTGCATTAGGAAGCATCATAGAATGATAACTGCATAGGACGGCTACGAGCCAACCGCAGATCGAGACTACTCTCTGTGGATTGGCTAAGTTTTTCAAAGAGGTGATTGACGTGATTGATGTGAGGATTGATGTGATGATTGATATGAATGTGTACGTTGTTGCATATGCATTGCCATGGGAAACGATGCAAATGGATGAAATAGAGGGTAGTTGTACCCGTACTGTATGACAGCTAGCAATGACTGTTACTGTATGTATAGACCTCGTGTGGAGGCATTGGGAGGTGTAAGTGCACTCGTAGGGTGTATTAACCTCATGTGCTAGTCAGTCATCTTGTGAATGAGTAATGATAATGATAAAAAAGAAAACGAAAGGATAAGAGATGAGAGGCCAGTGGGATGTGGCTGTGTGTTTGGGAGACGGCCCGTTCTCGCCACTGGTCTCGCATGTCAGAACGCAGGCGGTGCAAGGCCCCAGGGTTCTGTTGTGTGTTGTGCTTGGAGCGTTGGGCTCCCGCCTTCCCAACTTGGGTGTCCTAGGGAAGGCTGAGTATCTCACCTTGGACTTCACACATCCAGGAATGAGTGCTCTACTGCTGCAGTGGGTGAAATGGATCCATACTGTTATGGGCCACCACGGGGGTTGTCTCTCGGCTGTAGGCTGCCCGCGGTGTGCACGTGCCTGTGTTGCACCCACAGGAACTGTTAATGCACTAAAGTTAATGAAAATGTAATGTGTTTGATAGAATGCATATGACTGACGTATATGTGACTGATATGAATGCAAGTGTTATGTTTAAGCATGCTTCGCATGTGACTGATGTTGTGTTAGTGTGGCCATCAAGTGGCTTTTACGTGTCGTACTCTGACACGACATGACGATAGATGGGTTGATATTTGTTCTTTTATTTGAGGCTTACTTGAGAGGATTTGACATTTTCCTGGCTTGTTGCCATACTGTGAAGACTGAGCCTTCAGTTGTTTTCTTTTTCAGGTTTTGGCAGACCCGGGGCAACAGGTTGAGCAGATGGCTTCACTCACGTCCTACTGGGGAGGTTTTGGGATTGTCGTTTGTAGTGCCGGCGCGTCATGTTTTGGTTTTATTGATGTCTTCTTTTTGTTAGGCATCAATGTTATGATTTTGGGGCATTTTGGTCATGCACATAGATGTGAATTTGTATGAAACAGAATTGTTATATAAATGAAAGTTCGCCCCATTGTTTTGAATTGCTTGGCTCATCGTCTTTTTGAATTGTTGGCACACCTCGATGCTTTATGTTTAGAAAAAAAAAAAAGGTTTGAAGGTTTAAAAGGTCGGGGTGTGACAGGTGACATTCCATTTGCAACAAAGGGGACAGAAGAAGCACTTAATGAAGAAAATGAAGATGATGATGAAGAATGAAGATGATGATGCAGATGACGATTGATGAGGCTTTTTGTTTTGAGTTTTGTAAACTATGTCAATATGTTTTGAGTTTTGACTTCTGAACTTATGAATTGTGATGTAATTGAATACTCTTAAGCTGCTTGATATGTTATTTTGATTTTTGAATATTTGATTTCTTATTTTGGAATGTGTTGTTCATATGCATACTTCTGAATGATGAATGTTCCTTCAAATACATTTTTCTTGAATTTTTCTGATTTTTACTAGTTTTTTCTGATTTTTTTCGATTTTTTAATATTTTTTTAATATTTTTTTTAATATTTTTTACAAATTTAAAAAATTATTTTTGCGATACGTTACGATACATTTATGATACGGCGTATAGGTCGGCCCGACCGATACACGATCTGATACGGCAATGATAACATTACCTGAAATGGTAACATCAGCACTGTAGTACATTACCTAAGGATACTTTCTGAGTACAAACATAAGCACATGCACACATGTACAGAGCCCGGAGGGGCTTTAGCCAGTTCCGCGTATTTCCCCTCCACCCCCCCTCTCCCCCCATCCAACAAAACAGAAGCTCAAATGAAGCTTAATATATAGTGTGATGAGCGTTTCTTAACATTAAAAAAAAAAGCAATCATATAAATGACGAAATTTAAACAAAGTAATTGATAACTGGATGAAGATACCTCCTAAGAAGCATTCACAAGTGGTACCATAAAATATCAATGTTCTCCACAATTTCTTTACAAGATTTTTCTACGATTCCTTTTTCCAAAGAGTTGGTCTTTGTTGTGATGCTTGAAAATATTGTGGCATTTTGAAGATATTATCAGCTCACTTGGCAATGATGATACAGTTGCAATACTTTCAATGGGACTGTAACCTTTGACTTTATGAAACAGAACAAGGTAATTCCTGCTGTGACACAAGATCTACAAGGCATGGTTTTTATCAAATAAGAATACTCTTGACAAATAAATGCAAACACATTTATAGGTTTGAATTTGTCTAAGAAAAAGTACTCAGGACCATGTATCTTAAGTCTTAGCAGTTAGCATGATTAGATGTCATTTACATAGGCATCCACACCTCTGCCACATAGACACACCAAAAAGAAAAACCTCCACCACCTTTCCAGTTCACTAGACACGTTCTCTACATTTCCACAGATACATACTGTTTTATGTTGTCCATATGCTCAACATATACCGTTTTATGTTGTCCATATGCTCGTATCTAAGTACTGTTCATTGATCTACTCCCAAGAAAACATCCATGTGTGCATTTATCTGTTCAACACCCCCTTCCTCCTTTTTCTTTATTAACTACATAATCATGCAAATATAGTTGGCCTTGCTTTACCACATTTCCAGTAGTTGTGTGTCAGACACAATGCATAATACTATAATCCTCTCCTAATATTACTGCCTAACCTTGCAAATGATTAACTCTAAACAGCTCGTTTTGCATAAAAGAAGGAATAATTTAATGTATCTAACACGATCAACTTGGTTTTGGGCAAAAAGAGGATCTTACAACTGCAATAACAGATCGTACCAAAAGGTATTCCTCAAGACCTACAGCAGAAAAGAGCCAGAGTATTCACTCAGCTTAGCTTGTAGCAATAACCGAGTAAGAGCAGAACTTACATTGAATGGTGTTAGCTGATCATTGTCATTGTATGCTAGTTCCTTCAGCAACTGAGATGCACTCTTGCAGAACATTTCTGCACAAGGGTGGTACCGTAGTAGCCTCCAACTCTCTTTCCCCTAAGGCGCCATCAGGTTCCTATTTAGGAGATGGCATCAGTTCAAGATTTTCAACAGGACAACCGACAACCTACAATTCTGGCATTACATTAAAGTTATATAACGTTAAAAGATCAAAAGTTAAAAATACAAACCAAATTATCTACTGTTTTAGAGTTTCCGTTGAGTAGAATTAAATCTTAAGAGGGTATTTCAATGCTTAGATAAGTATCCATCGTAATCTTTTGGACAACTTGTCCAGCATAAAAGTCCTCCAAGACCAATTATTACTGGGAAAATTTTATCTTCTGCATGATTCATAAACATTTCTTTTTCCATTTTTGGTTTCATGAATATCAAAATAACATGAAATTGCTTTCAATCTAGTAGGGACATAAAAAGAACAAAGACACATTTTTCACATCAAAACACAAAGAAAAAAGAGCAGCCCTTATCAGTATCTAGTTTGAGCTATTGAGATGCATGAAATTGCCAAGAAATACAAGTATACAACATGCAGATTAGTATGGAACAAATTTCCTGTATCAAATACCAACAAGTGCGCAAGGAAAAAATTGGCCAATACAGGACAACTTACACTAAATAGTGTTTGACCCATTTGCAAATAGAGAAAACAGGTCACATGCACAGAACACAAATAAGGCGTTAATACTGCAGAAATCGCCCTCATTGCTCCACTTATTACAAGCTCATAAGCAGTTACTCCCATATCACCTATTTGAACATCCAATTGCTCAGCCTTAATCAGGACTCATACACATATAGCTCCATCAATTCACCATACCTCCATGAATTGAACAGCAACCCTGATTCCTACACCAATAAGACGGGCCACAGAGTGAGGGGGGCTGTGTTACTGCAGGCATTTGTGCAAACCTCTCAACCCTCACTTGTGGAGGCCAACATCTATTCTCACCCAATCTTGATTGAAATCATGCTTCATTGCTGGATGTTAGACTGGCACCTAGGTGCACCTAGTCCATCACTTAGGCGACAGATGTTAGACTGGCACCTAGGCTGGACTAGGCACTAGAATGCCCAGTCTATGGGAAGGTGAAAAGTCACTTTCCCTTCAAATTAAGTCCTGTAATTTTATTATAATACCATATATACTTATATTATATGCAGTTATATTATATAATTTTTGTTCTTTAAATACAGTTTGTTGTACGTTAATTACATATTCTACATCAACCTCATCAAGTGGAAGTTCCAGCCATACGTTAAGTACATATTCTATAAAACCAATGAATTTCTGTATATATCTTATGTGCTCTAAAACACATTTTGTGGAACCTATGCCAGCCTTCTTACCCATGTTAAAAACCTAGGTTTATGGTAAAAAGACCACCAGTTGCTCTTGTTTAGTGCATGTCTAGTAATTAGAGAAATACGTGCAGACCTTGCTTTTGCAACCTGATTACAGATTTGCTTTCTCATTTGTGAGGGTGTTTTGTGTGTTGTATGTATATTATATGTTATATGTACAATCTCTAGTTTCGCTACAACCTTCTTTCTTTTCTAGCATGGCAATTCACAAATGCCTTCAACTTATTATGGAGAGAAAGAGAGAGAGAGAGGGAGAGAGGATACTAGTTTTTCCTGAGATCGGTGAGAGTTGTTTCTTTGCCTATCGCTGATTTCCACACGTTGGTGGTTTCTACGACTGGTTTTGGGCACCACACTCGAACCTCCTTGCTTCTTTCGAGAAAATTAAAGAAAAAGAAACAGGGTGCTTTACTCCTTCGTTGGTTCATAAGCTATATATGGACATCTCGTGGACTATGGAGGACGAATACGAGAAACTAATCAGAAGGATGAATCCTCCCAGCTATAATTCTTATCCCTGTTTCTGGTTTACCAATCGCCTGAAAACTGCTAATCTCTATTCTTCTTTTGTTTCCTCTTTTTTTACGTCAGGGTGGTAATTGACAATGAGTCATGCAATAACGCAACGGTTGTCAGGGTCGATTTTAATCAATTATTTTGCTTTTCTATTTGTTTTGGATTTTTTTTTCTTGTTAACTTGTTATATCTATATGGGTTGATGCAGGTGGATAGTGCAAACAAACATGGCATACTTCTGGAAGTTGTCCAGATACTCACTGATTTAAATCTCATTATCACGAAGGCCTACATTTCTTCAGACGGAGGTTGGTTCATGGATGGTAATTCTATCTTCGTCTATTTCTTACATAATTTGAGAATCCCATGCGGGACAAAATAAGTTATTATATTTTGTTGTCCAAAATGAGAAAAGAATCCTATTCTTCAAGTATTTTGAAGTACCAGTATTCAAGTATATCCTTTTCACCACAGTTTTAGTTTATTGAGGAAACCTCTTTTGAGAGCTCGATTTCATAGAGAACTGTACTTGTTCTTTCATTGAAGCGTTAGTATCTTTTCTATTTTCGTTCCCCATTAATGTGGATATAAGGATCTGACTGTTCTTTCCTAACTTTTGTTTCTGTTGAAGTTTTTAATGTAACTGATTCAGAGGGGAAAAAAGTCAGAGATGAGAAGATTTTGGATTGCATTCGAGAGGTACATTTTAATTATCTGTATTTTCAACATTTTTTGGGTGAAGTTGAGTTGGAGCTTTTGCTGACTGTTTGCTGCTGATCTGCTTTGTTCATGTTATTGTCTTCATCTACCACCAGCATGCCTTAGAATTTTCAGTTGTTACCTTACCTCTGCTGTCTGCTTGTTCTTGTCTGCTTGTTCTTGAGATTTTGTCTGATTTTTGTTTTGAAGTCCATGGAATCGGATTGTCTGTATTTCTACCTTCGGTGAACTTGAATTGTTTGCATTTCCACATTCAGAACACTTGAGTGGATTGGTACTCTCAGCTAATCTGAGCGGTTTTTTCTTTTTTTTTCTAAAAAAAGAAAGAAATGCAGTTCCCTGAAAATTAGATTTAGCTTCCTTATAATTCAAGATGAATGTATTTAAACGAGTCAGTAGACCAGAAAGTCAACTCTGAGCATGACAAGTTAAGAAGTTCCCATTGACTACACAGAAGTTTGGCCTTCTCTGAGTCCTTTTTTACATGTCAGAATAAATGAACTAGTTGGTTTCTTCGATTTTTCCTCGAATGGGTTTGGTTGAACTAGTCATCTTTGAACATTGCATTTCCTATGCTATGTTAAACCAAGCTAACTTGGAATCTAATTGGTTGCTGTTTAAACAGCCAAGCAACATTTCCGTTTTCTACTAACTTTAACTAAGCATGTGATGTTGGGTAACTAAATGTGCAGTCTCTAGGTGAGGATCCCTCTTGCCCCCATACTATGGGAAGGTTCATTGGTATCCAACCTTCAAATGGGAACACATCAATTGAGTTAACGGGTACCGATCGTCCAGGTTTACTCTCAGAAGTTTCTGCAGTTCTTGCCTATCTCAAGTGCAATGTGGTGAATGTTGAACTCTGGACCCATAACACTAGAGCTGGAGCAGTGATACATGTAACTGATGAAGCAACCGGTTTGCCTATTAATGACCCACAAAGACTTTCTAGGATCAAGGAGCTTCTATGCAATGTATTGAGAGGCAACAACAGAAGTAGAGGTGCAAGTGCAACTGTTTCTTTTGGTCATACTCACACTGAGAGGAGGCTGCCCCAGATGATGTTTGCTGACCGGGATTATGAAAGAAGTGATCAAGACTGCATAATTGACAGTCTTAGGCCTCGTGTAACCGTTATGGATTGCACTGAGAAGGACTACTCAGTTGTCACCATTCACTGCAGGGATAGGCCAAAGCTTCTTTTTGATATAGTATGTACTTTGATGGACATGCAATATGTGGTTTTTCACGCAAATGTTGATGCAGAAACACCTGAAACTTATCAGGTAATACTGAACTGTGACTAGATAGTCCCTCAGAATTACAGCAAGTCAAATCCAGTTCCATAAATTTAAAACTGATTGTGTATTGGAATATGAAAATAGATCTTTCTGTGGTTTTTATTACTTGTGAAACAAACCTGATCATTTTCTCGAAATTGTACAAAGTGTCTGATGACATGTCAAACTGAATCCTTTTCTTTTTGTTACTTTTTTCATCGAAGGAATACTATATTTGTCATTTAGATGGATGCCCTGTAAATTCAGAAGCTGAAGGCAGCGCCTTGTCCAATGTCTTCAGGCAGCAACAGAGAGAAGAGTTTCAGAAGTCTGTTATCGCAAATACTTCTGTACTTAATTTGTTTCATAGTCCTTGTTTCTGTTAATGTCATTTGTTCCTTGGTATAGGGTTTTGCAGAATATTTTGATTGGACCTGTTAATGTCATTTGTTCCTTGGTATAGGGATTTGCAAAACATTTTGAATTTTAGAATCAGAGAGTCATGGAATTATTAATTAATAGGTCTATGTTTGGAAACGTTTTAAGTGAATCTTTTCTCAACTGCATTTGCTATGAATGGATCTTCAATTTCAGCGGTCATGATGAGCAGGTTGTTTTTTATCCTTGAAAATTACCGTATTATGGTTCATTGTTTTGGCCAGTTACATGCTTAAAATATCAAACAGAAGGAGTTAGAGTACACAAGGTAGTTCAGAACATCACCCTTTAATTGTCGATATATATTAATTTAAGCAACTGTAGAATATCTGCTATCTAGATTTGAGATATAGGAATCATTATTTGTATAGATTTATTTATTCTCTTTAATCTTAAGAATGAAAAATGCTGTTTTAAGTTTTAACATTTCTTCTTCCTGTGACTGGCCTTATAATTTGGCGTTTTTTATTTTTGTAGCGGTGTACCCTGTAGGTGTTGTTTCCCAACTTTTGCTTTTGCCCATATTCTTCCATTCAACACTCATTCCTTCTTAAATTGTTGGGAATTTCAGGGGCTGAAGCTCGAATTATGTGCCACTGATAGAGTTGGCCTGCTCTCGGATGTCACAAGGCTGTTTCGTGAGAATAGCTTATCTGTCACTAGAGCAGAAGTAACAACCAGAGGGGGCAAAGCAATCAACACTTTCTATGTGTGTGGTGCCTCTGGGCATCCTGTTGATGAAAAGACAATTGACCAGATAAGGTCAGTGATTGGACCAACAATTCTTAAAGTGAGACACAACTCTGCTGGTCTGAACTCTGCTCCTCAAGAATCTAGCACCAAGTTTCTGTTTAGCAACTTCTTCAGGTCCAGATCCCTCTGTACTTTCGGGCTTGTGCAATCACATTCTTGATTTCTTTGTGTCTTCCAGTTAGACTGTTATTGTCATCTCTTGTATGTTGAAAGGGAGCATAGAACAAAAGTGGCCAATGCAATTAAGATGTTTCCTGTATGATGTTCACTCACGAGATTTCTGTAGATTGTAGTAACTTGGAACTTTAAGGGAAGGATCCTTGTAACATGAGAATGAGAGGCTATAGGAGGCTGCTTCGACTGACCATGTTGTGTAACCAAAGTGTACATTGATCCCCAATATGAAAGTTGTTATTTGTACATTTTTTTTCTCTACAAAGAAAACCATTGAGTTCCTTCTCTTATCTTGGAGCTGTGTCATTATTCAAAGGCCACTGGAACCACTTCTTGCATCAAACGCAGCATATATCACTTCCCACAACTGCATGTGGAAATGTGGAGGATACATTTTGAGTCATGTTGAAGACCACATGTTTGCTTTAGTGCATAATTTGCAGTCACCTAGCTGTGTGTCACATTTTTCTTCACAGGGTTTGAAGAGAAACCCTGGTCTGAGCCTTGTGGAATCAGCTATTAAACCCTTTTAACGGTAACTCCTGGACTCCAAGATGAAGGTATTTCCAAGGGGGTTAGTGCAATGGGCAGGAAACATCTCTTCCTACAAGTAAGAGTTAGGTGGCTCCATTGGTATGCAAGGAGGCTCTAGATTAATAATAGTTTCAACCTTAAACTTTAAGGGGCACCCATATATAAATAATAAAAGTTAAAGAGGTATTCATACATAAATAAAGCAATTTATTTGGGCTGGTGTACCCAATTTCCCACAACATTCTAGCACCATGCCAAATGTGGCCGAAAAAGAAAAGCAAAGCAAACAAAGCATGTCCAAACGTGAACCAATCCCTTGGACTACTACGAAAAACACCATCGAATTTCAAAGTAGCTAGAGTAACTAGGACCAATTCAGTTACGTTTTCATGTTTTAATTGAATATTTTTCATTTTGAATTATGATCAAGGGAGAAGATTATTATTTTTACCAAACAAACATATGCGGATAAAATCACTATCTTATAATCTTATACTTATCATAAGAACACGAGTGCCCCCTTATAGAAAGGAGCTTCACCCTCCTGTAGATCCCT
This sequence comes from Nymphaea colorata, assembly GCF_008831285.2. Taxonomy (NCBI): domain Eukaryota; kingdom Viridiplantae; phylum Streptophyta; class Magnoliopsida; order Nymphaeales; family Nymphaeaceae; genus Nymphaea; species Nymphaea colorata. The sequence goes on from NC_045140.1 coordinate 7,469,215, forward strand.
CTTTCTTCGTCGATAGTTTGGATTGGGCTCGAAATTAGAAGTAGTTGCAAGATTGTTAGGTTTATAAATAATTAAAATTTAAATAATGGTAAGAAGGACAATGTTTTCTTTGTAAATTGTTGAGACCAAACTTTTTTTTGTGACTTGGATCATTGAATTAGGTGGGTGACCCTAGCCCCCAACAGGTGTTTGCTTCAACTCTAGCTGCTCATCAGAAAAGGATTGTTTTTTCCTCAACAGGAGAAAGAAACGGAATAAAATACGAAGGAGGAAAACATGAAAAGACTAAAGTTCCGATAAAATGTGGGGTATACTTTATTCATGTTTACACGATTATCCTTGATATCACGAATGCGGTCCTTTGCGGCCCGAGGAAGCTCTGCTGAAGGTCTCCGGGGGCGGCTTTTAGGGTCTTTTGGCGGACTTGGGATTTCAAACTCGTAGGTTTTTAGTAACGGTGCTACATCATTGTTACTTCTGCTGTGTTTGGAGGAATCAGTCTGCGTTTTGGAACTCCAATTCAATCAGAGCTGCGTCTTCAATCTGGGGCGACTCAGATTGCTGAGCAGCATGTTAGGAATGGGGGAACGGCGTTGGGTTTGTCGGATTCTCTGAGTGCGCAGGGCACCTGCATAAACGTGATCACTTTGCAATTTCTCCTGGATGTAGAGAAGATAAGGAGATTCAGTTGTATCACGGCGAATTTCTGGCTTATGTGGGTTAAATTCACATTGGTTTCGTGAGTTTGGGATAGATTTCGGGTGTTCTGTTGGGAATTGGGGCGGCATCTAGGAATGGAAAATCAAGGTCGCTCGGAGCGGTCCAATGCTCACTTACAGAAGGAACCCTCTCCGAAGGTCCCCTTGCCAAAGTCTTTCCTCGATTTCCTGGCACTGAACGGCCTCAGTCCTTCTGTTTATGATGAGATTGATAACCTTCCTCGATATATAAGGTTTGCTTTCTTCCCTGTTCCTGGCAGTAAACTGCATGCATTTCCTTGTCGATTCCGAAGTCTGTTGTTGGCTTCACTTTGTTGCGAGGTTACGATTCCAAACAAAAATGTGGAAATAATTTTTGAATTTATTGAATTTCCTGCCTATTTCGTTTTCTTATTGTAATTTCTAATACAATTTTTTATTAAAGAAACGACATGCTATTTGTGTGATCTGGAAATCTTAAGCAGAATTGGTAGGTTGGTCCTTCTCGTGTTGGGAAATTGACTCTTTTCGATTGCCCCCGGAAGTACCATTTCGATTATGAAATTCTAATATGACCCTGCTAGTGCTACAGTGAAAAAAAAAAAAAATGCTAGACGTGTCTACGATAATTGGGTCGAGAACTGCTTATTTTAGAGCCGAAGTTTCAGCTTTGTGGCTCGTGGACGAACTTAACTTGTTGGCAATCGCCAGCGCGTATAAATTCGTTTCTGACACCTTTTGGCGACAAACAAATTAATTTTCTTCTCTAGAAAATGGCAATATAACTGTAACTTATAGTGTCTTGACCTCCACAAAGTACCTCCATTCTTAAACATGTCGGTTCTTTGTCCACCTGTTCCGACAACATTTTGGTGGTGTGCTAAATTTATATCAACTCTAGATCATTTAGATCTTAGGTCAATCTGTCTTTGGATGGCACAAACTAAATTCAAATTCTTATATCTATTTTATGAAGCTAATAATAAGCTTGTCAGGTTCTGGCGGTTTGCGAGCCAACAAACATTTTGCAATGAGTATTAAGGTAACGCAGAAAAGTTTCAAAAGCATATGTGGAGCATTTGAAATTTTGACTACAAAGTTTGCATATGCATGCATGCCTCTGACTCTCGTGGAAGCATTGAAGTGACTAATGACACATACAAAAAGATGCTTCAGAAGTAGGGGAATCTATTGAAGGAGTATCTCCCTGGAAAGAACATGTTGACGTAATTAGATATTTGGATGCAACTTGTGTGGGGCCTGGAGAGTGGAGTCCCCATGACGTAGGTGTGTGAATGGTAACGACCAGGTCCAAGGCTGACCAGGTAACACATCAACTCTGTGGGACTCAACCTGCCTTATGGTGCACAACACTGGCAAGGAATGCAAATTGAGACACAACAAAGTAGGGCTTACCTATATAGGTCCATTGGCTATTCTCAAAACCTTAGATGTAGGACTATGAGAAAGTATTCTCATGGATGAGGATGTTATTTTGAGTATTGACACTGTGAATGTGACGAGCCAGCCTGGAATTGATTGAGTGCTTGGTATGGGCGATCCAAATACGCACTGTAATTGACTCCGATTCACACTTAAAAAGGCTAAGCATCAAGATGCCCGGTAGTGTGGAACATGGAGACATAGAACATCAAAAAATTTTCAAAATTTTCAATAAGGGACTATATCAAGTCCTTTCCGCAGATAGGGTGTTGCAACCACCCTAATTTAAGGAATACATATTGTTGCATGTTTGTACCTAAGTTTGAGTATTGGACCTGATTTCATACCAACTATAAGGACCTGCCACAAAACTGACCTGAATGCCAGGATGGTGGATCTCAACACCTCCCGTAGTCGACTTCTTATGAAATGAGATGCTTATTAGTATTTAGTATATGGATCCCTGAAGATTTCTCAAAATCTTCAATGTAGGTATTCTCAAGTCCTTTTTTGCACATAGGGTGTTCCTATATATGAGGGGTCTTTTGTACAAGAACAAGTATATGTGGCCAGGTCTAACACTAAGGCTGAATATATAGTACATAAACTTCACAATCTCACTGTTAGACATTTTAGTAACAATTATATCTCAAGGAGAAATCCTGCAATGATAAATAGTGAAATGCCAGGCTATAGTTGTCTGGTCAAATGCCAGTCTTTCAACAATTTTCTGTGTATGGAGATTAGTTCTTCATAACAATTAACAATAGAGAGAGGATTGCATTCAACGTGTGGAGAGATAGAAGAAGAAATCAGTTACCAAATTTGATAGGATTGCATTCACAGTATGGGGAGTTAGAAGAAGAAACAACCAGTATCATAAAAGGTTTCACCGATGTAACAAGTTATAATATATACACAAACAAATATGAAACTCATAGATAAATATTAGTAGAACACACAGAAAAACACTTTGAACACTTTGAAATACATAATACACACAGAAAACACTTTGAAAAAACACAGCAAACACTTTGAACAGAACTTTGAAGGTGAAAAGTCACCTTCCATGGACTAGGCGTACTGGCGCCTAGTCCAGCTTTGGTGGGCCTAGGCGCCAACACCAAACCCCTCGCCTAAGTCCATGACTTAGGCGAGGGCTGTCAGCTGTGGACTCATGCCTAGTCCATGACTAAGTGTCGCCTATGCGACGCCTTAACAACTAAGTTCCAGAGTCATATACAACTGGAGGAGGAGTCTCATAATAGTATCAACCAGTGAGGAGTAAAGTTGGACCTGAAGTTGGAAAAATCACTTTTTTATTAATTGCGCATCTTATAATAAGTAATTACTTCACAATGGCACACTTAATGTAGCTTCTCATAATATTTATCTCTTAAGACATAGCGAATGTCCACTGTGGTGTAAAAGCTGCTTTTGCTATCTCACAAAAAGACACTTTTCTGAGAGTTTGGCTTTTCCTCACTCCTTTCTTTACTTACAAAGTACAGCCATCCTAATATTTTATGGTTAACCACATGCCAATAGTTGTTTGGCCCCAGTTGACATAAGAGGCATATTGATCCCACATGATTCACCTATCACCACCTCTTTGATAAATTGTCAAAAACAGAAACCTTTCTTCATTGTGCTTCTTCTTTTTTATATCAGCATTATGTAAAATTCTTATCATGGTCTTTTTCCCCGTTAGTTTTGAATTGTGCATATTTTAAGTAACTGCTTTTGCTTTCAAGGCTTAAACCAGGTTCTGAGACTCTACTTGCAGATGTGGAAGCTGAGCTTGGTTGTAAGCTTGAAAACGTCAACTGGCTCCCGGGTTTCTTTGCAATTGCATCACAAATTCAAATTGCTAGGTCTAAGGTCTATTGTGAAGGAAAGGTAACATTGTGATCTTCTTGGACATGATTTTAGCTCATGTAGAAACTTGCTGTTAAGAATAAGGTTTCAATCTTCTGCTTTTGTTTATGTATATTTTTCACAAGTATGAATGAGATTAGAAAGCTTTTCAAGCAAGGCATTTTCAATCCTTTTTCTTTTGGATAGGGTTGAGTGGTAGTTAGTCCAGCTGCAATCATGCTGGGTTCTTTGAGTCTGTGTGTATCTAAGCCTATTCTTTTTTTGAGATATGCCAACATGTCTTCAATGGATTGGAGAATGTTAAAAAAGTCTTTAGAGAAAGATTAATTAAAACTTTATCTGATTCAAAAGAATCGTAATTCTCACAAAATGATGTACATCAAATATGAATATTCCAGTTTATTCTGCTCCCATAGTCTTCATTATATTGATTGAGTATTTTGTTGATCAAATATTTAGATTTGGTTTCTGTGGTCTATCTAAACAAAAAAAATATATCTAAGATTTGGTGCTTCAATATTTATGCATATGAAAAAATGTGGCATACACATCTAAATGGCTGCAGTAGAAAGCATTACGGGCATTTATTTGTATTGTGATGAAAACCACATATCTAAACTAAAGCATTATGGTTCCCTCTTCTATCTATTATATTGATATGACATATATACTTCTTTTTATATTTGCTAGCAGCTTGTATAGATTCTTTGGCTCTATGAAGTTCCTTAAACAAATACACCCATAGTAGCTCCTTCTCTATCTACAGATTTTAATACCCTCACTAATTGCTCAGTGAACATGTCTATCTCTCTTTTTTGTTTTCCAAAAATGATCATTTTGAACAGGACTAATCGTTGCCTTAACATCTTTTACAAGTCTTCATTCATTTGAAGGCCTTACAAATATCTGAGGTTTTCAATTTCTTGTGTTTTTATTGCAAAAAGACTTTTTTACTGGAAATAATATTATGGGATTTTCTGTCAGAAAAATGAATTTTTCTTAATAACATCACAATATTATCATGAGAAAATGGTGTTATAAGTTCGGAGTAATGTTGTAAAACATGTATTATAGCTTGTACTGATTCAGCTCAAATTAAGGTATGTTAAAGAAACATATTGTAAAAAATGTGAACTTTTAAAAAATACAAGGATTTCAAAATTGCAAGATAACAAATTCGGGAAAATACTTAAAAGAAGTTAATGCTGGAAAAATTATACTAGCTAAAAATGAAATAATAATATGAGTATCAAGAAACTTTGAATTGCATAAAGCATTGTCACATATATCGTGTACTGGTATTGTACGGCAAAAAATTTCTCTGGTATAATACGACAAAGATGTATATCTCAGGAATATATTGGGAAAATCTCGATAAATTTTTAAAAAATTTAAAACATTTAATAAATCCTGAAAATTATAAAAAAAATGAAAAAAATGCAAAAAAGCGAATAATATGCCTTGTTTTAACACTTTTTATTTTTTGGCTTTTTTTTTAAAAGATGTTTTTTTTTTCACGTTTTATACGGCTGACTTGTTTTTCTCGTATTATATACGCATTGTTTTTTCTTTGAAGTGCGCGAAGAGCATAAGGTACTATGTAATGTATAATTACAGTGCAATATAAGGAGTGTAATCTACTTTCAAGGGCATGTCTTGTGTTGTCCCATACCGTGGTTAAAAAAAAACACACATACACAAACACAAACACTCACACATATTTATATTATAACTACTGCATTTATCATATTGATTTTAATATTGTTTTTGTAATATATGTTACTAAGTAGATTCTGTTGATTCAATTTAGATATACGGAATTGATGCTGCATCTGGAGCTGCTGTCACGACATTAAATGTTTTGCCAGGGGATCACATTCTTGATCTTTGTGCTGCTCCAGGTAACTTGATTTTGTTATATGACGATTCCATTCTACTATTTTTATGTTTCTTCAAAGATTTGTTGCTCCCCATCAATTCTCCTTTTTCAATTTCTACAATTTAACTGATTTTCACAATCTGTTACAAAGTGTAATAAGTTATACGAGTTGAGTGCAAAGTAAGGTTATAACAGAATGTAATATGTGGTAAAAAAACATTTTTTTTCTTTGAAAATTTTAAAAAAGATAAAAAATATAAAAATTCAGTAAAAAGTTACTTGTTGAAAAGTCATTTGCTAGAGTAAATGACATTAGATATGAGAAGAGAAGACACAGTAATTGAAAATATATGCTATGAGGACCTGCAGATAATTAAACTAAGTTTAAAACTTGACAATCTAAAGAGTGCATCTGTCCATGTTATAAATAACCTACAAACTTTACGTGATTTTGAAAAAAATGCCACAAAAAAAATTGATTTTATTGTTTTTTCAATAATAATTTTTTAAATATATATTAATCTTTTCGTAGTTTGTTTTAACATTACCTGTTTTGAATTTTATCATGTTTCAAAATTCAGATTTTTGTAGTTCTATTATTACTTTCAATTTTTAAATTATCTAAATTTTCCTGCCTGAGAAATATATCACCAAAAGTTTTTGTTGTGACAATGGTTTAAACATCTTAATCATGTTAAAGTGCATATCTGACAAAGAGGAGCGTGATTATGAATTGTATTGCATATAAACCAAATGAAATGTAGCCCAAATAAGTTCTAGCAGAAAAGCTACAAATAATAAGTCTGTAGCAACTTCCAATACATGAGTACTTGATGTGATACATTATTCTTTCCTCATGATATAAAGTTTTAGTCTTTAAGGTCTTACTGTGTTATCCCATCAACTATTATGTAGTGCTCCTTACAAGTCTTGTAGAAGATAACAAAAGAAAGACACAAACTCATACTAGATTAATTGCACAAAATATTGCCAGAAGTCATCAGTCGTGAGATAAAGATGGATCATCCTCGTTGAAAATAGCTGGAAATTTGGCATGACGAGAGAAAGTTCATATATTATGCAAGATTTAATAAACTATTATAGTGTATAACAGCATCAAATCTTTTATGCAATTGTGAATTAGAACAACTATAATTTGATGTACTTTATTTTCTTATAATTGTCTAGTGATTGATTTATTGCATTTTTATAGCAGTTACAGTTTAATCTATCGATGGCATCAAAGACCCGAAAGAGAGGCCTGCCTGGCAATAACAAGGCTTTCTTAACCACACAAGTCCACGAACCATAAGAAGTATCAATACATGATAATTGATAAACAAAAATTGTTTGTCTAAAGTGATGCAGGAAGCTAATATCAGACCAATGTTATTCCGTGCTGCAGACTTCAAATGAAAACAAATGCACTGTAGGATACCTGGTATAGTTGTAACTTGTAAAAGTATATAGTTTTTTGTTCCTAAAAGAATTTTACTATGAAATGAACCTTAAAAAACCAAAGTGCATTGGCTTTTCTAAAATTATTGGTTCTCTTTTAGACGAATTAGAAGAGCTAATTATATCTAGCTATTTTTCATCAGCTTTGATCATACATTAATGGAAGGGTGAGAAATTTGCCATATTTTTCATTTTAAACATATTGTTATTTGTTGGCGTAAACATGGATCAAAGTGGAATACTGAATTGTGATGACATAGTGCATGGTGGATTCTAAAGGCCAAGGCAACTTGTCAATAAAAACTGTACTTTAAGTTCTTCAACGCACAACCAGTGTGCAAGCCCAAACCTTAAGCAGTTATGACTTTCAGACCTGTTCAAGGTTCATCTGCATGTGGAAGCTCTACTGGCACCATGAAAGATATATGCTAAAAGCCAAATTAACATATTGATGTCTAATTGTGGTTGACATTGAAGAGAAAGGAAACTGGCAACTTTAAGGGAAACAAAATCAGCAGCAGTTCAATCACGTGGAAAATAGAAGAGATGAGTTGCAAATTTGCTGATCTAACATAGTAACTAATGGTTGGTCATCATATTGTTTTAACTTTTAACATTTCTATGTTTTCAAGCTTGCAACTACATTCTCTTACCTTTGTTTTGGTGAACTGTACTTTGAAGAAAGACCCACAAACTACTAAATAAGAAGAATTATGCTCACAAGTTATAATGCAAAATAAAGTAATAGTTGTTGTTCAGTAACAACGAGTACAAGCATGATTAGATTACTTGACACCAGTTGTAAGCATGAAAAATTATCAGTTAGTTAGAAAATCAAAGAAAGAATTATAGTACTAAAGTTTTTAACATCGAGAGAAAAATATGGACTAATATATAGCAAAAGATAACATATAAACTGATTACCAGAGCAAATTAATGAATATGTGGAGTTATGACTCAAATGACAACACTATACTTTTTGTATCTTGCATTGACATTCATCCATTTAAATCTGCATAATTAAGCATGATTGAACCGTTTTAGGCATGCTTTATAGTTTATACATTTTTTGCTTGTGCTCCAGGCCAGCATCTGATTGCCATATTTTCTCTATATCAGGTGCAAAATTATGCATGCTTGCTGAACTTCTTGGCAGCTCAGGTTCGCTAACTGGAGTGGACATTGCAAAAAGCCGTCTGGCTGCATGCAGGACAATGTTACAAAAATATGCATTGGGAGGTCGTTGTAGGCTTTTTGTAGCAGATGGAACAACGTTTTCCCTTTTGCCTTTGGGAACTTGCACAGAGAACCAACCAGTGATGGTAAAGGAGAAAAATTGTAGCACATGATAACTTGATACTTTTCTTTGCAGCAAGAGTTCAATACACATTCAACTAAAGATATCGTGCAACATGTTAACTTACTATGTCTAGGAATCAGAAAATGGTGATTGTAGAGGAAAGAAAGATGTTTATCAGGAATGGTCATCTAGAGTACCTTGGAGTGAAAGAAGAAAGTCTAAAGATACTAATAGAATCCAATTGAATGTGACTTCCAAAGCCAATACATGTGAATTGATCTTCTATGGAAAGCATTCTGGAGTAATTGGACTAAGAAAAGAGCAGCTGTTTCAAACTGGAAAAGAAGAGGCTAATGATGGTGGTTATGACAAGGTATGCTATCTTCCATGGTCATCTGGAAATACCATGTCCTTTCGGTATCTGTTTTTGTATCCCTCTCCCTTCACTTAATTCACTTAAGATGCCTCTGTTATTAATAAAATCACCCCACCTTATGTAGAACAGCTAAACAAGTTGCCATGTATGATTCTTTCTAAGCAAGTGCAGTTTCTCTTTGTAATGAACATGCATCTTTTTGTATTCAAGATTTCCACTGGTTTGGCAGCATGTTTCCTATAAACTGGTGAACTAAAAGCTTTAAAGATATCCCACTTTGGCTTTTAAAAGTGTTATGTATTTTGGAGTTTTATATGAGGTAGCTTTCAGAATTTTTAAATGTTGTTGGACTCTTTATGTAAAGCGTTAAACTTAACCCTAATCATTATTTAGTCTAATGAAAAGGAGCAGCCGACTGATTGAGGACTGCTACCTATTCTCTCTTCTCTCCTCTCGTTCCTCTCCTCTCCCTCTTCTCTACCTCTCTACGCAACATGGTATTAGAGCGGAAGACCTAGGACTGTGCCATCTAGGGTTTCACGTGGCTCCCCATCTTCTCTTTTTCTCATCCCCTCATTCACGACAAGGTTGGACGTCTAAAGTTGTTGCTGCCTTCAAAGGATACGGTGGAATGTTTGGTGGAAAGAGGTTAATCACGTTTAACATGTAAAACGTGATTAACGCCCTTATGTTGCTGTTGAAGTTGTAAGGTTGCTGAAAACTAAATCTGATGTCGTCGTTCAGATCTAGTTGTGGTGTATCAGATCTGATTCAGATTGCTGAAAAAAAAACAAATATGATGTCGTCGTTCAGATCTACATGTTGCCGTGTACTAGATATTATTCAGTTGCTGTGATAAAGAGGTTCAGATCAGAGAAACTCTGATCTGCCTAGTTGTGTGCTGCCCTTGAAGAAGTTTAGACCAGGTGAACTGATCTGCTTGGTCGTGTGATGCCTGGTGGATCTTCTTAGTTTAAACATCGTTGAAGTTGTGCGAAGCAGATAGGTTGGTATTGAATCTTGCTGTCAGACCTGTGCACGTTGGCTGCTAGCAATCTGCATCTGGAAATTTGTGTAGTATTTCTATAGCAATTGGTCTATCGTGGGGCTGCAGAGATTACAATTGCAGAGATTTTCTTCTCCGTTGGTGATTGGCTTGATTTCTTTTTGTCAATACTTAGTCTACCGAGAACTTTTGAGATTTTATCATGGCTGCCAACAGATCTGAATCTGGAAATCAACACACAGAGGCAGGTGTTGAGTACAAAGCTTTCTCCAATCCATTCACGTTTGGATCTACTAACCAACTATGATGTATGGGCTAGAACCTTCATGTTGTCAGTCGTTGGACATGAGAAGAAATATATACTGGAAGAAGATGAACCAATTGAAAAGACTGGTAAATACGCACGGTGGGAGGAAGAAAACAACATTATTAGTGCTTGGCTTATGAATAGCACTCAGCCTCTCAAGATAAAAACATCAGCAAAATTTTACAGGTTCAGCAAAAATTGTTACAAGTGCAGCAAGGAGACATGGATTTGACGGAATACTTTACAAAGTTGAAGTTTACTTATGAAAAGATGAATTCCTTAAAACCGCCCTGTGAGCATTGTCTCAAATCTCACATGGAGCAAATGATTGTGGTGAAATTTCTTGTTGGACTATCTTCTGATTACTCTGCTTCCGAGGCACAAATGCTTACAGGTTCAGATTTTCCTGATCTTGATGAGGCCTTCAATAGACTAAACAGATTGGCTGTTACTCTTCCTCCATCATCAGACAACTCACAGCCTTCTGCCCTTGCTTCATTTGGAAGAGGAAGAAGTGGACTATACTCTTCCCGTGGTAGAGGAAGAGGTTGAGGTTCTGGAGGACGTGGGAGACTTCAGTGCACATATTGTGGTCGTCTCGGTCACTTAGAGGATAGGTGCTGGAACAAAGTGGGTAAACCTAATTCATCAACTTCTTCGACTGTGACATCTTCATCTGGTTCTACTCCAAACACACAGTCTATCAGTATAGCTCCTAAGCCGAATCCCACTGGTGCTTCAGTAGATGCTACATCTCTTAATTTAAGTCCAGCTGAAATTGATCTAATTATGGAGCATAGATCTAATGCTACTTCTTCTACATCATCCGCATCTACAACTGTCACAAGTTCAGCATACTCTGCAGGTAAACTACTTCTAAAGGTTGTTGGATAATTGATTCTGGAGCCTCTAAACACTTTTGTGGAGATACTAGTGTTTCAAACCAACAGAAATTTGATTCACCACAACATGCTCGGTTGGCGGATGGAAGACTATCGCCAGTAGAAGGACATGGAGATGTTTATCTTTCTCTATCTTTACATGTTCATGATGTGTTATATACTTCTGAATTCCCGAAGAATTTGTTATCTATAAGCAAACTAACTAAAGAGATGAATTGCAGAGTTATTTTTGACTCGGGTACTTGTGTATTTCAGGACCTATCGACTGGGAGGAAGATTGGTGGAGGCCATGAGATAGATGAAATATACATCTTGGATACATCCAATAAGGAGGCATCATTCTTAGTAGATTCTTCTTCAAGTGCCTTCCAGTGGCATCTCAGATTGGGTCATCCATCATTTGCTAAACTTCGTCTGCTATGTCCTCAGATTTCTTCCACAACGTCCATTGAATGTGAAGCTTGTCAATTGGGCAAGCATAGTCACACTTCTTTTTCATCGAGTCAAAGTCAGTCTAGTCAATATCTGTTTGATTTAGTTCACGTTGATGTTTGGGGGCCGAGTCGGGTTCCAAGTCGGTTGTCGTCTTGTTATTATCTTTTCATTGTTGATGATTTTTCTCGTGTCACTTGGATGTTCTTGATGAAAGACAGAACTGAAGCTCCTTGTATCTTGAAATCTTTCATATTGGAAACAAAAACTCAATTTAATTCCTGTGTCAAGGTTGTTCGCACTGACAATGCTCTCGAGTTCAAATCCTCTCACTTACTTGAATTCTATAAATCCCATGGTATTGTGTCACATTTTACCTGCCCTCACACATCTCAACAAAATGGTGTAGTTGAAAGAAAACATCGCCATTTGTTGGATGTAGCCCGCACAATCATGATTCATTCTCATATGCCTTCCAAATTTTGGGGAGATGCAATTTTGACCGCATGTTACATAATAAATAGAATGCCATCATCTTCCATAGATGACAAAATCCCAATACAAATTCTCTACCCAAATAGAGCTTTATTTTCTTTACCCCCACGAATATTTGGGTGCACATGCTTTGCACATAAACTTGGTCCCAATCGAGATAAGCTAGCTGCTCAAGCAACTAAATGTGTGTTTGTGAGATACTCTAAAAATCACAAGGGGTATCGATGCCTAGATCCTATATCTAATCGAGAGTTTGTCAGTGCCGATGTAACCTTTCTCGAGTCGTCTCCATTCTTTCCTGTAAGTCCTTCATATACAAAATCTGAGATGCCCTCTTCTGTTCCTCTCTCAATTCCTCCAATTCCACTTGAATCTTTTCCTCTTTCATCATCACCCACCTGTTCCACTCCCTCCATTCCACGGTTTAAAGATCTTCCTCTCACGTATTCAAGAAGGAATCCATTATCTAATGACCCTGCACCATCTTGCTCTTGGGAGGTAAGTAGATCTGAATTACATGACATGCCTGAGTGTTCCCTTGATGCTCCTGTTTCATGACTTACCTATTGCACTGCGTAAAGGGACTAGACAATGCACTATTCATCCTCTTTCTAAGTTTGTTAGTACAACTCATGTGGGAGATCATATGTGCAAAATTATTGATGTCTTGTCAGCTACATCCATTCCTATTTCACATGCACAAGCTATGTTGGACTCTAAGTGGTACAAGACTATGAAGGAGGAGATGGATTCTCTAATATCGCGTCACACTTGGGATCTCGTTGAACCTCCTTCTGGGTCAGATATTGTTGGCTCGAAATGAGTTTTTACTATCAAGTACAAGTCAGATGGTACTATTGACCGCTACAAGGCACGCTTGGTAGCAAAAGGGTACACACAGACTTATGGTGTTGACTTATTTGAAACTTTCTCTCCTGTTGCACGTTTGGGCACTATAAGACTCATTATATCTGTTGCAGTTTATTATGGTTGGAACATGTACCAACTCGATGTTAAAAATGTCTTTCTGTATGGGGATTTAACTGAAGTGGTTTATATGCAGCAGCCACCCGGCTTTGAGAAACAGGAGGAGTGTACCAAGGTATGTTTGTTAAAGAAGATTATATATGGTTTGAAACAGAGTCTTAGAGCATGGTTTCAGAAGTTGTGTGACGTTGTGTCTAAGTTTGAGTTTCAGAGATCGTCTTTAGATCATTCATTGTCATAAAAAAGACTTCAAGAGGTATGGTTGTTATGGTGATATATGTGGATGATATTATTTTAACTGGTGACAATGAACAAGAAATACAAGACACAAAGAAGTATTTACAACAACATTTTGTTACTAAAGATCTTGGCTCTCTACGTTACTTCTTGGGAATAGAAGTGGCAAGAAGTAAAGAAGGTCTAGTTCTTTCTCAAAGGAAATATGTTCTTGATTTGCTACACGAAACGGGTATGATAGGAACTAAACCAGCTTCTATTCCTATGAATTCTCGCACTCATTTATATGATGATGAATCTGAACCTGTTGATAGCAAATCATATCGGTCTCTCATTGGAAAGCTATTATATGTAATGATTACTAGACCAGATATATCCTTTGCTGTGGGAAAGCTAAGTCAATTTATGGATAAGCCAAGGAAAGCCCATTGAGATGCAGCTATGTTATTGCTGAAATTTCTAAAAGGTTCCCCTCGAAAGGGTCTATTGTTTAGAAGAAGCACCTCACTTTAGATAGAAGCTTATTCTGATGTTGATTATGCAGGCTCAATTGATGATAGAAAGTCCACTACAGGATTCTGTATCTTTGTTGGTGGTAACTTAGTCTCTTGGAGAAGTAAAAAACAAGCTGTTGTAGCTCGATCGAGTGCAGAGTCAGAATATCGAGCCATGGCCCAAACAACCACTGAAATCACGTGGGAGAGAGGCATGCTAGAAGGTCTTGGAATTCAGGTAGAATTGCCTATAAAAATGCAGTGTGATAATAAAGCATCTACTTATATAGCAAATAATCCAGTCTTCCACGGACGTACCAAACATATTGAGGTTGATTGTCATTACATTAGGGACTTGGTTCAAACATGAATTATTTCTACTGAGTGTGTTGCTTCAGAAGACCAACCTGCAGATATATTCACCAAAGCTCTTCCGATATCCAGTTTTATGAAGTGTTGTAGCAAGCTGAGCATGATCGACATCTATGCTCCAGCTTGAGGGGGAGTGTTGAGGAAACGTGCTACTTTGGCTTTTAAAAGTGTTATGTATTTTGGAGTTTTATATGAGGTAGCTTTCAGAATTTTTAAATTTTGTTGGACTCTTTATGTAAAGGGTTAAACTTAACCCTAATCATTATTTAGTCTAATGAAAAGGAGCAGCTGACTGATTGAGGACTGCTACCTATTCTCTCTTCTCTCCTCTCGTTCCTCTCTTCTCCCTCTTCTCTACCTCTCTACGCAACATCAACCGTACCCACAAATATTGTGATATTTTTGAAAATTTCACGATATTAACGGAAAACAAAAGAAACGATAAAAAGGGGGAAATATTGTGATATTTTGAAAAAAAATGTTAAAATAATTTTATAGCAATTTATGGCGATTTTTCACGATTTTTTCATTTATTTTTTAATTTCACTTTCTGTTTTTTATTTTTTTTCAAATTTTGTTTCATTGTCTTATTTTCTCTTGTTTTAAGTATTTAACATGACCTCCTAAATGCAATACAATATTTATTACTTTTTCATTTTTTGACTGACATTTTGATTTTTTTAATTTTTAAAAAAACTCAGAGATTGTCCTAAAATTTTCCTAAAAAAACAACTTTAATGATAAATACCTTAGAAAAACCTCGCCGATAAAAACCGAGAACGATACTTGTGGCTATGGTGTCAACATGGAAAAGTTCCAAGGCAACCATATAAAGAAGTAGAGTGTTTAGCAAATAGACCTTCAGAACTTATCTATCTAGATGTACTTCGTCCAGTTAATGACTGTTCTCTAGTGACATAGACACACCTGTTTGGGAGCTTAGCCCGTGTGAATGCAATGCATATACCAGTGCTGCTTGGGTGTGTGAAAATTCACAAAAAGAACAGAATAAAGAGGCGAGAAGGAGAAAGTGGAGAAGTAAGGAGGAAGGAGAAGGAGAAAAATGAAGAAGAAGGGAACCCATCTGCAGCAGGAGGAGTAGTGGCTGCATGGTTCAACCATCAATGGAGGGAGACACAAAGAAAGGACACAAAGAAAAGATCCAGAAAATGAATCATTTTACACTTTATGAAAAGTTTCTTTTTGACATTTTATGCTTTTACTTTTGAAGTTATCTTTTTATTACAATTTACACGAACAGGATTATTTTACAATTTTAAAAAAGCTTCTTTTTGCTTTTAACTCTCTCCCTCTCTTTGACACACACACAAAAACACATGCACAATGTATCATTGCTGCACCCACACCCGAGCTTTCTCAAGAAGTGTCACCTGCACCCTGAATCCATTTCGGATGAAAATTAAAAGTCTTTTTTATTAGTTTAAGGAACTCAGTAGCAACTTCTCACATTCAATGGGGCCACATGTTTGTGTTATTTTATTAGATACTTGCTTTATTGGATATACATTGTAGGTATTGAGGTTCATCCTGATTTAGATTTGGATACTAAAAGCAATGCATGAGTGCTGCTGTATGTTTGTTGTGACACATTCATCAAGCCCGTTGCCAACTAAGTTGATTCAGTGGATCTCCGATTGATTTTTTGCTTTAATTGAATTTTCACTATTTGTATTGAACCTTAAATTATGTGTTTTCGTTGAACGATGCAGGCCTGGATGACATCTTGACATCCCTATAGCCATCATATAAAAATTAGGATTTTGTTTGAAATCTACTTTCATAAGGTGAAAAAGATCTGGGTGTCTGTATATTCATGGTGAACAGTTATGTTGTTGAATAATGCATGAAGGTCATGAACATTTACTTCAGGGGTGCAATAATGCTTTGAATCGATGCTGTTAATTCTCTAGAGGGACAGGAATAGCTTCGCTACCTCTGTTGGACTAGTATTTTGTGGTGTTTATGTAATTTAGTACTTGTCCTTCTATTTTTGCTAGATAGCAGTAACATTGTACCTTTAGGCTAGCTGTGAGTTGCCTTATCATGGTTGCTAAAATTTTAGGTGACTTGTTTTCTCTGTTCTTCTATCTCTGTCCTTTATCAGCATTGTACGGATTTATTTTTTGTGTGTGTTTCTATTCATTTGTTAGGTCTTGGTTGATGCTGAGTGCACACATGATGGGTCTGTTAAGCACATCCTCAAGTTTGAAGATTGGGGATGGGACACTCTTCAAAGAAGACTGTTGAATTCAGAAAGAATTGGTTCAGTGACTCAACTCCAGGCAAAATATGTTGAATCCCTGGCCGTATCTATCTAGAGATTTTAAATTGATCATATTTTAGTTACAGGTTTTCACCTGCTGAATTAACATTCCTATGATCCTTATTTATGTTTCCAAATTACTGATGCTGAATTGCTTTAGAAAAGACATCTGAGCCTTAAGAATAGCCGCACTAGGGTTCCTGAGTTATGAGGAGATATTGGTTTCCATTTGTTACTGATCTGATTGGCAAATCCAATGCTATCCTCTTCACGAGTTTGCATATCCCTTGCCTGTCAATACAGAAAAGAGAAATATGAACTTGCGGTGCTATCCATTTTGTATTTTAATTATTTGCAGTTTCCTTTTTTAAAATGTAATTGTCAACTTCGATTAGTTTAAAGTTTAAACTTTAAAGAAATAATGTAATGGATGTTTATACTTGTATGACCATGACTATAAAAGACATCAAATTTTGAAATTGAAGAGTTATTTTCTTGGGGACGATTCTGGGCATCAAGGCTATAATCCGTAATATGACATGGTAAAATAGGAAGTACAACAGCTACGAGGTACTTCTTCTGAAAGTGCTTCAAACTGTTTTTCGTATCAAGCCACTAGGAGCAACGTGATAGTAATCAGGGTTATGAGGACATTTTACTGTAGATCAATGTCTTCTCCTAAAAGGTTAAAACCAGGAAGCGTGGAGCACCACACCATTTTTTGTGCATCTGTATTTAGATTTCTAACAATAATTGATTATTTTTAGACGTTACGAAACTTGACTTGATTTTTAGATACTTTCTTTTCAGGAAAAGGAACACTCTTTAAAATTTTAGTTTTTCTTTTTTGGTTATGTTGTTCCTATTTTTTGCTTGATGTTGTTAAACTTTTTCTCATTGCATCATCTTATTCTCTTTTTTCTCGCTTTTCGGGTTGGTTCAACCTTTCTGCAGATCTATTTGATCTAAATGCTACATGAATGATTTTTCTTAAAACTCTGTGCAGTTACAGCTTCTTACTAATGGTTTTAGATTGCTTAAAGTCGGAGGGTCACTTGTGTATAGCACATGCAGGTAAATATCTATATTTAGGACTTGGGAGTTGGGACATCAATGCAATTTTTGTTTTTTAAATTTCATGTTATAGTCCTTCTGTGGGGAATTTAATCCTATAGTAGTTGTCGACTGCTGCCTTTGAACAGCTTGACTGTTGCTCAAAATGAAGATGTGGTCGAGCAGTTTCTTTCAAACAATCATTCTGCTGGTAATAACGCGATCCTTTAGGAAATCTTAGTTAAAGTTCTTTATTTCTTTGATGATTATTTCTGTAATACCTGTTTGTTTTTCAAGTGATACCTACCATGGAAGAGTATACCGTGAAAAACATATTTTCCTTTTTCACAATTTTAGAAAAGATAAAGCGTTCAGAGAAAAATATAGAAAACCAGAAAATTAAAAAATGATTGTTGAAAAGGTTACAAACTTACACAGCAAGGAAATGTTGAGTGCAAAATAAAACATAGTATGACACTGAACAATTGTAACTAATTAAAGCATCATAAATACAATTTTCAAGCAATATAAGTTATGCATTTGTCACAAGGAAGAGTGAAATTAAATCATTGTCACAAATATCGTGTCTTAATCGAAAAAGAGGCGTTAAATACGCGAAAAATAAGTCAGCCATATAAAACGACAAAAAAAAGCCAAAATATTAAAAAACATGAAAAAACACGTATTATACGTGTTTTTTTCCTATTTTTATTAATTTCTTATTTATTTTATTGTTTTATAATTTTCAGGATTTTTTAAAAGTTTTAAATTTTTAAAAATTTGCCGAGATATTCTTGAAATATACAATTTTTTTGTATTATACCCAAGAAATTCCTCACCATATAATGCCCACACTATATATTTGACAATGGTTAAAATACTCTATAGTCTAGATTTTTGCACAATGATAGCCAACTGCAAATCTGATCATAATTTGCAACTGTTAAAAAAAAATAGTTGGTGCACATGTAGTTGCAATGTAGTTTTGGACTTTTAGTTAAGCTGGGAATGATGTTAGAGATTTAGCAGCATAATGGTTGGGCACAATTTCCTTTCTTTCTCTTTTCCTTGTAGCTGTCGACCGAATTTGCACAAGCATGTCTGCAACTCCCAAAATGATTTGATGAGGAATCCATTCTTGTGACAAATTCCCCCCTGCATACACCTAGGAGCAGCCCTTCCTCCTGTATATACAAGACCTGATTAGGTGGGTCGAGTTCCCCACAAGGTACCCATTACTTGGAGTACATTCCCACCAGAGAAAAGTGTCTGTTAGGTTTGGTTCTTCTCAATTGGGTTGGGTGGGTTCAAATTGAAATGCTATGCTTTCACACCAACGTTACTTGAACTTTAGTACAGTAGATCCTGCTGGCACTTCGGCAGAAAAAGAGAAATCACATAGAAGAATGCGATGAGCAACACAGGAAAAAATTTACTGGAAAATTTGCTGCTTGGCTTTTTATTATCATGGATGTCCTGAAATTTGGTCAGAAGAATCGAGATAGTAATTGTTGTTCAAAGAGATGCTGTAACTGATTTCTTTTATTGTTCTCTGTTTTGACTTAATTAGAGCTGCAAGATATTCGTGCTGCAGAGGGTTGGCCTTGTAGGAGTGGAAGGATTCCAAGGACGATAAGATTTGATACCTGCACATCCCGAACAAGTGGGCTATTTATTGCCAAGATCGTGAAATTGTTCTAAGACTAGGACAGTCCATAAATTAATCCATGAACGTATTCGAATCCTTTACTGTAATTTCGTGTAAATTTAATTAATCAGTAGTTCAGTCATTTTCTTCTATTACATATGGCTTCTTTACTAGTTTTTGAGATTGGACAGCTCTGAAGTAAATTTTACATTTAATTGTTCATCGTCCCTGCTGCATTTAAACTATCAACGATTCAGTAAAGAGCGTGAACTGAGCTTGTATATAAATGTCACAACCGATAAGAACATAAAAAAACATGAGGATATCATTAAGGTATAGGGATAATGAAGAGGGACTGTATCGTCCGCAGAATAGCAATAGCATAATGATCTGTAAATTTTGGAGTTTTCTCCTTACTTTAGTGGCAATCTTCAGGATTCATCTTTCCCTTATCAAGAATTTTGAATCGATCCCCGATTCCTCCTTAATTGGAATATTGGAAACGATCCATGTTTGAGGATGCAGACTGTTACGTGACCAATTGAAAGTGTCAAATTTGGCTCTGATTTGAACGATGGTGATAGTTCTATGACTGGTGACGGTTCTATGCTAAGTGACGCGCGTATATCTGTGTCAGTATGTAGGTACAGTAACACACAAGTACGTGGATACAGCTGGGTTTCAAAACTTAATTTTTGTTTTAATTTTGATAGTTTCTTTTTCTTTTTCCATCTTAATTTTGTTTTTGTTTTATTTTTGATTTTTTCTTTTTCTTTTTCTTTTTCCATCCATCTAGATTATATATCTTCCTCTTATTTTTCTTTAATTTCGAAAATTTTTATGGACATTATATATAATATCTATGTACCCGTCTCCTCGTACTTCTTGTACTGAACCCGCACCCTTACGCATATGACTTGGGTTCTATGACAAGAAGAGCACAAGGGTCTTGGTATTTAACATAAATGACATACGTCGAACTAATTATATAGTATATGCATTCAAACCTGTGAGATTGGAATCTGTCTTTTTGAAAACATAATATTACTTATAAATCATGTTTTAGTTTAAGAATTTTTGTAAAAAAAAAAATATTTTTCTACTATACAAACTTTGATGGTATAAAAACTGTTTATTTTTTTAATTAAAACAATTTCAAAACAACTAACTTAATATATGTTTCTCATCAAATCACTTTTAATCTCATATATTTATGAAAGGCTTGGGTACCGAATCCAAGCAGTGAGGTTTCGGACCTTGGATATGGTTTCTCATGATCTGAATCCAGACCTTAAATCATAGGAAAAATTCTCTACAATCTGGTAAATTAAAACAATACAAAAGCGTTAAAAAATTAAAACAATACAAAAGTGTTAAAAGTCATGACATGCTAATATAGATTAACAAACATGCAATACGACGAGTCGAGCTCGTGCAAATCAAACTCAAACTCAAATTCGACTCGTTTATTAAACAAGCTGAGTCGAGCTCGAGTAAATCAAACTCAAATTAGACTCGTTCATTAACAAGTTGAACTTGCATGGATGAGTTCGAGTCCAACCCTAGTTGGCTGAACTAGTTGAACATATGTAAATGAAAGCTAACGAGAATTAACAGTTTAAATCAGACCGGATAATGTTAGCCGGGATCTCAACCTGGGTCCCTGTCTCACTCAAAACTGAGAAGTGGGTCTCTGCTAATACAATTAATTAAGCCAGTTATGAGCATTTGTTGTCAACGACTATTCATTAAATCAATTTTGAGGACTTATTCTCTTGTTTTTGCTATTGCCAAATATTCTACGCACATATCAGATTAACTAAATAAATATATGATATATTTATTTATTTATATATATGAGCCGATTAATTTCATGTTATGTATAAAATCTATTTGTTGAAAGATAGCAATTTCAAAACAGTATTTTACACCAGGGATGGTCCAGATGGGAGGTAGGATAAAGTGAAGTGGTAGAGCTGGTGACAAGGGTGAACGACGGAACTTGGAGGGGATGATAAAAGGAAGCGTGAAGGAGAGGAGGCTCTGAAGTCTCTCTCTGCTCGTCCTCTTCGTCTACATTCTTGTCTCTCTGAGCTACAACAACAAGCTTCCTTCAAACTTATCTCAGCGAGAGAGAGTTGCAAGAGAAAGAAGTGACCTGGGCTCGTGAAAAAAGAAGAATGAAGCATGACTAACCAGGAGAAATTAGGTTGCAAGAGAGCGCTATCTGAATGGCTGTATTTTGTTTATCACCAGTAAGCATCCAAAAGTTGATTCCTGCCTTCCGAAGCAGATCGATTGTTTCAGGAACACCTTCCTGCAATGACATCCAAAAGAAAATGAGCACAATCTACTTAAGTCAAACAAGAAGGAAAGCTCTCGCAAGAAACAATACCCCCCAGAGAAGGAAAAAGAGAATCACCTTTCTTCTATTGCAGCAACTCCAAGAACCTCAAGACTGTAACTCCAAGAACCTCAAGACTGTGTTCCAAACGTTGGCAAACTTCAGCACTTCTCCACTAAAGGGAATGATTTGCATGCATTGACAAACTTTACATCTTCATTATGGGGCAGTTTGATGGCCTGAAAATCTGAAATTGAAAATATAGAAATATATTTCTTGGAAAAAATGAATGGGAAAAATCTTTCCGATTTCCATTTTGGTGTGTGTGTGTGATGACTGAGAAATATCTTTCCAGAACAATATTTATGTGTTTGATGATAAATAAATATATTTTTAGATTTCTAAAGAACTACTGTAGTAACTATCTTCTAGAAAGAATGTCATAAAAAATCACATATAAAATACGAAAGCAGCATTCTGGCAAATCTCATGTAACAGTTGCACAATGGTAACAATTGGCCAGGATACAGTGTAACTTACAAGTATACACTTGAGAAAAGCTATATCTTAGCCAAACATCACGTACAGAAAAGGTATCAATTATAAATTCAACTCAAGCAACAACTTCCATTACGTCAATGGAGATTCATAAAACCCATACGAGACTCGTTTAATTCAAAACATTTCAAAACAAAAGCTTCTAATCAGCAATTTTATACCATTTACCATGTTTGCGGATGCAAGTAGCATCTTTTCCAGTTATGAGAGAAGCTTCTCTTTCCGGATGTTTCTGATTCAGATGACCAATGAAGAGACCATCCTCATCATGCCAGTTCACCTACTAATAACAGCCATAGGCTCCATTTCTCATTTTGATTCATCTACCAGGCATAAAACCAACATCACCAAATCAGCTTCCAGTAAGCAGGCTTTCAAATAAATGTAATCATCACCTCAGAGCCAGATTAGTTCGTAGAAAACAAAACCAGCCCCCACAAGCATATAACAGAGAGGAAATTCAGCATCAAGGAACACACTAGATGGGAAACTATCATCATTAATCTAGTGAAAATTTAACTAGAAGAGCTTCAATGCGACAAAGCATGAGAAGGTATACTGGAACACTCCAATGGAGAACCACCCACATAACCATGTGCATATGCAAGGACTCCTCCAACACCATCTCCTTGCAACTTTTGCATGCTTCAAACACAACTTCCTGCATGATTTCATTTTCCAGACGTCCATCAAAAACATGAAAGAATTTCTCTCCCTCAAAAATCACCCAATATAATGACCTGTTACCTGAGCCATGTGAGCGGCTTCATAAAAAAGAGGCAAGAATTTGGCTGGGTTCCAGAAGATCAGATACGGCAAGGATGGGCTTCCATCCAGCGGCTCTGCAAATCTACATGTAAGAAAATGATTGATCACCACAACAAATAAGATTTTTGGCCATGGCCCATACCATGGAAAGTAACTAAGTGGGCCAAAGTGTCCAATCATTAGCTAATGCAATATCAATGTGGTAGCACATTCAAACAAGATAATTTGTAATGCCATAATTTTTCAGAAAAAGGTAAGCCAAAGGAGTTGGCTAACTAACACGATCCATGTGTACATAACTCAACCATGTAGCAGCAGATTTCTGCTAGACTCAAGTGGGATCACCATCTTTGGCCCTATTTCTCATTTTTATTGACTTCTTCATTCTCATTTTTGCCATTATGTTTTATGATCTTCCACTCAATTTTTTTTCATCAGAAGTTTGTCTTATACTTTAAGGTCAAGAACATATGGGATCTTGGCCGGGCCGACCTATCGGGCCCTACCTGAGCCAGGAAAATCCTGGCCCAGGCCCGGCGGTGACCTGGCCCGATGCCCACACTTACAAAGGAGTTGGCTAACTAACACGATCCATGTGTACGTAACTCAACCATGTAGCAACAGATTGCTGCTAGACTCAAGTGGGATCACTATCTTTGGCCCTATTTCTCATTTTTATTGACTTCTTCATTCTCATTTTTGCCATTATGTTTTATGATCTTCCACAGTTTCTCAATTTTTTTTCATCATAAGTTTGTCTTATACTTTAAGGTCAAGAACATATGGGACCTTGCAAAAGTAGACATTGAAATATTTAGAGAGAGAGAGAAAGACGAATTACCTCCTCTCAACATGAAAAAAAGAAGAAACAAAGAGAATAAGGCCTTTGATGAAATCTTCAAGACACTCATCGTCTAAATGCTTGCCAACAACTGATGGAGCATTTGCAAGATTGATCACCTATCAAGAATATATATAGTTAATAAATAATACAGCACAACTAAAACTTAAATGCAACAGCACATGCCAACTAGAAAGAATGCATGCATAATACTCTAGGGAGACCAAAAGCATGGCCAATAGACAAGCCGTTGCTAAGTAGCTACATGTTGGTCCATTCATTGGAACATTCAAGCTTGACAACGACCTTGTCTATAGAGCTCCAATTTGGCCCCCAGTGCCTACAAAGAGTTGGATGAACTTCACGTATATCCAATAACTCAGTAAAAGTTTTTTGCTTTTACATACTATGCTTACACATTCTGCGTACTGAAATGACAACGAAATGTCGAGCATTACCCAACTGGGATATGAATATAAGTGAATTACAACATATACAACATTTCAGTATGGTTTCTACTTTCCAAACCTGTAGATCATGCATAGCACACCAAAATCCAATCCAAGTAAATTGTTGTAAACTGGAAGCAGATATAGTTCTATGTTTGACCATTTTGCGTGCAAGTAGTATCTTTGATTTTCTGTGTAACGTTGTAAGCATACTGCAGAAACACTAGTTAACTGTTAACAAGATGAGCAAGCGAGCTGGTTTCAGGTGGTAATTGCTTCAACAGTGTGTCTGTCATCTTCATGGGTCCAGATCTAATCCTGGTCCTTTCAGAGTGAGACCAATCCCTCTGTGTTTCAATCTCAAACAACCAATTCTTGGAAAAGCTTCTATCAAATTGAACAGTAAAACCAAGAATCAACTAAATTGATGTATCGACATATATCCATAACAAAACAGTACCCAACTTTGACCCAAAAACCATACAAAAGTCGGTCCCTAACAAAATCACTGGTGGAACTAGCAGTTTTGTGCAGTTTGAGGAAACTAAGAGTCCAAAAAGTGAGAAGTATAGATCGAACACAGGGAACAAACGGATATTAAGTTAGACCAAAAAATGCACATTTACTACCTCAAATTGAAACAAGTCAAAAGGTTCTTCAAGAGTGATGCCACTGGGTCAGATCAGATTCCCTACAATAAAATAAACTAAACCCAAGGGATAAGTCTTGGCAAGCAAAACAAATCATTCATCAAATGTTAAAGTCACCCAAACATCCACAATTTTGGAATAGAATTCTGCAGCAATCTCTGCAATTGTAGGAGATTTCTGGCGTAGAGGTTGTGGTTTCGAGCTCTCAGGCAATGTACATGCATAACATTTGGCTTCCTACCAGTTATGACAAGCTAACAAACAAAAAACACAAAACAAACAATGACAGGATTTGCCTGTCTTTGTGCGAACTTTTGCAACCAGCATTAGTTAGTTTCCGTTTCAGCCAAAAATTTATGTAAACTCACTCAAATCAAATTGGATGCCACAACTTTGTTGGGAACTCAAATAAAAACTTGAATTTCAAGTACAAGATCAAACTCTCGTGCAACATGAATCGACTTTTCTAAAACCACTGTACATCCACAAGAACACTGATGAGTTGGGCTTTAAACTTCGACATCAACTGCATGAATCAGAAGACACTGACAATGTAATAATAATAACAATAATAATAATAATAATAATAATAATAATAATAATAATGATAAAAAAGTTAAAAGCTAACAACTCTTTCAAACCCTTTCCTAAACAAACCTTAAAAGAGAAATCAACAAAAATACTGTCTAGCCTTCACAATAAAACAAATTGTGATGGGAACATGGAAAGGGGAAGATGGAAAATTCATTACACTCAGCATGAGTGGAATATGTTTGAGGGGTTTCATCTATTCTATGAATGGACTAGCGATTTGGTAATAAAAAGGACAACATTTTTCAAAAACAAAGAGGGGCTGAGAGTTCCTCATACACCCATGAAGTCAGGAAACAATATAAGAGATGCCAAGTGTTTACTTTTAAATAGTTTATAAATCATCAATTTAAATCATAAATAGAAAGTGCTCGTGTCGTGCAAATGATATGCCTTTCATTTACCCTCAATACCGTACATGCATCGGGATTCATTTCGCATCAATGTTGTTGAATCTCTAGAAGGGAAGCCTTTAAATTTCCAAAAAATGAACATAACGTAATCATCCTCAACGTCTTAGGAAATAAAAAAGAAGAACAGATATTGACCCAAGGATCGCACATCCATGAAAGATTGTCGCATTTCAATTCCTTCGAGTTCAGCCTTCTTGCCATTTATCTCTTGACAGACACCTTTTTTGTTTTTCTTGGTTTTGCTTCTTTTTCTTCCTTTCTTCCTGCATTTGGCCTTTTGCCTTTTCATTTTTTCTTGCTTTTGATTTTCCTTTTCAGGCTGACCTTCACCTTTGAGGGAATACCTTACCATCCCAAAGACTACGAAGCTCCACCGCATTGGTGGTCAGGTGTAGTTTTGTCACATATCAACCCGTTTCACCTTGCGGGTTTTCAACATGCCAAAAGTTCATAAGTCATTATCTTCGCGCCATAGACTTAAATCACCTATATGCCTACCCGGTACTCTTGATTATTAACCCAGAGGAACAACTACACAAGCCCCGAGTCCATCTCTCAACTCTTATTTTGCTACATGCCAATATTTTATAAGGCATTATGGCTTATCTCTTAGGATATTTTCTTGCTAAACCCTTACAGACACTTGATCACTAGAGCCAATACCATCTCCTAGTCTTAACATTCTCAGCTTCATAGGATTTTTCCAGATTTCCTCTTCTAATGATTGACAACAAAAAAAAATTTGAAAGTTTCATTTTACTTGGCCAGGTAGTAAGAACAAAACGAAGACATATCCTTGCATGATAAGATACTTTTAAAATGTTTCTAGGCACAATAAAAAATTTCCTCTTTCAAAAAAGTACTTGACATCAAATGGCATATCACCTCGAAGTAGGAACTCTCTTCTACCAAAAAAGGAGTTTTTATGAAACTAGACTGATTTGTTGGGTAGAAGAAGAACTTCATATGCTCTCCTATAGAAGTAGGGAAGATCAAATTATCCAATTCAAAAATTGAATTATGGAATTCAAAAATCAAATACAAATCATCTAATCTACTCTATCCCCGCCTATCTAATCACTCCTCCCTTGCACCTTATGCTAAGTAAATCAAGAATTCAAGCAAAAAAAATAAAACAGTTTATAGGAACATAAACACGTCCTAAAAACGAAGAAGTGAACCTATATTTACTAAGTTGAACCCTTACCAACTATAAGATAAAAAATTTTACTAAAAAAGAAAAATGAAAACAACAAAGCAAACCTTTCCACCAATGTCGTGTGAGGTTAATGACTAAAGATCCAAAATTCTAAAAAAAATGAAGAACACTAAATAATGTTGCAAATCCAACCTAATTGGTCCAACTGAAAACTGGCGGCCATTTTACATATGCCAAAGAAGTTTTAGATACAAAAAAAAAAAAATTGAAGGTCGTTTTGATATTTAAAAACGATTTTAATTTGGTGAAAATTCTATTAGAAACATATGAAACCAGCTACAATTCCTAGTCTACTTAAAAAACGATTGTACAAATAAAAGTTCAATGTTCTCCAGAACCTTAGGCCATCTCCCCTTCGCACAAGGGGCGCCCGGCTTGGTAATTTGGAGCACAAAGCACATCCAATTGCAGATGAATGAACTGAAAAGCACTAAACCTGAGATTTTTTTTTGTCAAAAAAAAAAAAGAGAATTAGTGATAGTCCAAGATTAGTTAGCCCTTCTAAAGGGCTCCCCAGGTCCACTGATTCACTGATCTTCCAGGCCCGACCCAGCTCGATGACCAGATATACTATCTAAGAAAAATAACTATTAGATTGTGTTTTTTTAATAAAACGAACAATAAAGTAAGACGAAACTGTCCGTTAGGGGCAAAAAGGCAAGACCGTTTCCCTTAAAGGGTAAAAGTGAAATCTGAAATATAATTGAACGTGATATGTTGTCACCGTCATCCGCATGTTGCACCACCACCAGAAGAAAGCTTCTATAAATTGCTTCTCTTTCCTATTGCCTCTGCCATACCCCCTCTCTCTCTCACACAAACACACAAACACAAAGCTTTGCCATACTCTGTCTCAATTGCTGATGCTTTCAAAATGGTAATTGCAAATTTATTCCATTGTGCACATGGACAATTGATTAGAAGCTTGCTACCTTCCTTTGTAGGTTTATGCACCGCCGGAGGACAGTAAAATGTCTAGAGCGGCTTCTCTTCTAAGAGGCTTATGGCATCAAACCACCTGGATCATTCTATCACGAATTAAGCGGGAAACACCTAGGCCTCCCTCCACAAGACCGCAACTACATGAATTCAAGTCTGGGGCTTTACATCAAAGCTCAACAATAAGCATGGCGCATCAGATCACTGCTGGACATTTGATGCAAGGTTCCTCTTCGACAATGAATTAGAGGGAGGATGGTCTACAAAAATCTGTATGATACTGTTCTCCGATGTTTTGTTTTTTCTGTAGATTTGCTTGGTGGCGAAGCTGTCGGTAGGTTGGCTCATCTTCCCTTTGATTTTGATCATTGGTTTGCTCACACTTTCGTTGTTTCTCTCTACGTATGTACTTCCAATATTTACTCATCTTTTGCGGCTTGGAACTAATGAGGGCCGTTGAAATCAAATTATTAGGATTTCTGTAGTTGTTATGTAGTTATCTTTGATGACCTTCGTCGGAACATGCATGGCTCATCTCATCATCCTTCAACTGCCACAAGGCATGCAATGGGATAGTTATAGGTGATGGTTTTCCGAGTGCCTAACACTTTTCATCTGGTCCATAGTTCCAAAAGAATGATGAATGCTTTCGCTACCTTTAATGGTGGGTTAGGTTGGCCAAGGGCTTGTGAAAACCCTCAGCACCGCGCCAGCCAAATAAAGCTTAAAAAAGTCAGCCCGTGAGAGCACTGGTGCATTGTGTTATTTTTTCTTGATTTTGTTTGCAACAAAAACGCAGATCGATATCACATTACAGTTTGCTTTTTACTTTTAAAAGGTAAGTAGAAGATTGCCAGAGTGCAGATTAAGGGTGGGCGCTGGGCCGGGCCATCGGTGGGGGCCCGGTACCTGCCCCGTAATGGGCGTGAAAAAGTTGGCCCAGGCATAGACCCGATGGGCCGGCCCGACCCTGCCCGCCAATATAACTTTATAATATATATTTTATTATTTAAAATTCAATTTAAATTCAAAAAAATTATTTTATAACTAAAAAAAATTACTGTAACTGGAACGGGCTGGGCCGGGCCCAAAATTTCGGTTGTCAGGCCCGACCCAGCTCGATGCCCAGATATACTATCTAAGAAAAATAACTATTAGATTGTGTTTTTTTATAAATCGAACAATAAATTAAGACAAAACCATCCGTTAGGGGCAAAAATGCAAGACCGTTTCCCTTAAAGGGTAAAAGTGAAATCTGAAATATAATTGAACGTGATATTTGTCACCCTCATCCGCATGTTGCACCACCACCAGAAGAAAGCTTCTATAAATTGCTTCTCTTTCCTATTCCCTCTGCCATACCCCCTCTCTCTCTCTCACAAACACACAAACACAAAGCTTTGCCATACTCTATCTCAATTGCTGATACTTTCAAAACGGTAGTTGCAAATTTATTCCATTGAGCACATGGCCAATTGATTAGAAGCTTGCTACCTTCCTTTGTAGGTTTATGCACTGCCGGAGGACAGTAAAATGTCTAGAGCGGCTTCTCTTCTAAAAGGCTTATGGCATCAAGCCACCTCGATCATTCTATAACGAATTAATAGGGCAACACCTAGGCCTCCCTCCACAACACCGCAGCTACATGGATTCAAGTGTGGGGCTTTACATCAAAGATCAACAATAAGCATAGAGCATCAGATCACTGCCGGACATTCGACGCAAGGTTCCTCTTCGACAATGAAATTGAGGGAGGATGGTCTACAAAAATCTGTATGATACTGCTCATCGGTATTTTGTTTCTGAAGATTTGCTTGGTGGCAAAGCTGCTGGCAGATTGGCTCGTCTTTCCTTTGACTTTGATCCTTTGCTTGCTCATACTTTCGTTCTTTCTCTCTACGTAGGTGCTTCCAATATTTACTCATCTTTTGGGACTTGGAACTAATGAAGGCAGTCAAAATTAAATTATGAAGTTTTTTGTAGTCCTTATGCAGCTCTCTTTGATGATTGTTGCCGGAACGTGCATGGCTCATCTCATCATCCTTCAACTGCCACGAGGCATACTGTGAGATAGTCATAGGTGATGGTTTGCCAAGTGCCTAAAACTTCTCATCTAGTCCATAGTTCCAAAAGATTGATAAACGCTTTCACTATTTTTAAGGGTGCGTTAGGCCGGACAAGGGCTTGTGTAAACCCTCAGCACCGCGCAAGCCAAATAAAGCTTGAAAAAGTCAGCCCATGAGAGCACTGGTGCATTGTGTTATTTTTTCTCGATTTTATTGGCAAAAAAGACGCAGATCAGTATCACATTTTGGTCAGCTTTTTACATTAAAAAGGTAACTAAAGGATTGCTAGAGCGCAGATTAAGGTTGGGCAAAGGGCCGGGCCATCTACGGGGGCCCGGTACCCGCTCCGTAATGGGCCCGAAAAAGTTGGCCCGGGCCTAGACCCGATGGGCCGGCCCGACCCCACCTGCCAATATAACTTAATAATTTGTATTTTATTAATTAAAATTCAATTTAAATTTTAAAAAATTATTTTATAACTAAAAAATTACTGTAACTGGAACGGCCCGGGCCGGGCCCAAATTTTGGGTTGTCAGAACCGACCCAACTTGATGCCCAGATATACTATCTAAGAAAAATAACTATTAGATTGTGTTTTTTTATAAAACGAACAATAAAGTAAGATGAAACCGTCCGTTAGGGGCAAAAATGCAAGACCGTTTCCCTTAAAGGGTAAAAGTGAAATCTGAAATATAATTGAACGTGATATGTTGTCACCGCCATCCGCATGTTGCACTGCCACCAGAAGAAAGCTTCTATAAATTGCTTCTCATTCCTATTCCCTCTGCCATACCCCCCTCTCTCTCTCACAAACACACAAACACAAAGCTTTGCCATACTCTGCCTCAATTGCTGATACTTTCAAAACGGTAGTTGCAAATTTATTCCATTGAGCACATGGCCAATTGATTAGAAGCTTGCTACCTTCCTTTGTAGGTTTATGCACCGCCAGAGGATAGTAAAATGTCAAGAGTGGCTTCTCTTCTAAAAGACTTATGGCATCAAGCCACCTGGATCATTCTATCACAAATTAATAGGGCAACACCTAGGCCTCCCTCCACAACACCGCATCTAGAGTTCAAGTCTGGGGCTTTACATCAAAGCTCAGAAATAAGCATTGGGGCTTTACATCAAAGCTCAGCAATAAGCATAGAGCATCAGATTACTGCCGGACATTCGACACAAGGTTCCTCTTCGACAATGAACTAGAGGGAGGATGGTCTACAAAAAATCTGTATGATACTGCTCTCCGGCAGATTGGCTTGTCTTCCCTTTGATTTTCATCCTTTGCTTGCTCACACTTTCGTTCTTTCTCTCTATGTATGCACTTCCAATATTTACTAATCTTCTGGGACTTTGAACTAATGAGGGCAGTCGAAATCAAATTATGAAGATTTTTGTAGCCCTTATGCAGCTGTCTTTGATGATTGTTGTCGGAACGTGCATGGCTCATCTCATCATCCTTCAACTGTCACTAGGCATACTGTGGGATAGTCATAGGTGATGGTTTGCCGAGTGCATAAAACTTCTCATATAGTCCATAGTTCCAAAATATTGATAAACACTTCACTACTTTTAAGGGTGGGTTAGGCAGGACGAATCCTAAGCACCGCGCAAGCCAAATGAAGCTTAAAAAAGCATGAGAGCACTGATGCATTGTGTTATTTTTCTCGATTTTATTGGCAAAAAAAGACGCAGATCAGTATCACATTATGGTCGGCTTATTACGTTAAAAAGGTAATTAAAGGATTGCTAGAGTGCAGATTAAGGGTGGGCGCAGGGCCAGGCCATCGGTTGGGGGCCTGGTACCCACCCCATAACGGGCCCAAAAAAGTTGGCCCCGGCCTGGACCCGATGGGCCGGCTTGGACCCGATGGGCCGGCCTGACCCCGCCCGCCAATGTAACTTATTAATATATATTTTATTTATTTAAATTCAATTTAAATTAAAAAAAATTATTTTATAACAAAAAAAATTACTGTAACTGGACCGGGCTGGACCGGGCCCAAATTTTGGGTTGTCAGGCCCGACCCAGCTCGGTGCCCAGATATACTATCTAAGAAATATAACTATTAGATTGTGTTTTTTTTATAAAACGAACAATAAAGTAAGACAAAACCGTCTGTTAGGGGCAAAAATGCAAGACTGTTTCCCTTAAAGGGTAAAAGTGAAATCTAAAATATAATTGAACGTGATATGTTGTCACCGTCATCCGCATGTTGCACCGCCACCAGAAGAAAGCTTCTATAAATTGCTTCACTTTCCTATTCCCTCTGCCATACCCCCTCTCTCTCTCTCTCACAAACACAGAAAACAAAGCTTTGGCATACTCTATCTCAATGGATGATACTTTCAAAACGGTAGTTGCAAATTTATTCCATTGACCACATGCCCAATTGATTAGAAGCTTGCTACCTTCCTTTGTAGGTCTATGCACCACCTGAGGACAGTAAAATGTCTAGAGTTGCTTCTCTTCTAAAAGGCTTATGGCATCATGCCACCGGGATCATTCTATCACGAATTAATAGGGCAACACCTAGGCCTCCCTCCATAACACCGCAGCTACAGGAATTCAAGTCTGGGGCTTTACATCAAAGCTCAACAATAAGCCTAGAGCATCAGATCACTGCCGGACATTCGACGCAAGGTTCCTCTTCGGCAATGAACTAGAGGGAGGATGGTCTACAAAAATCTGTATGATATTGTTCTCCAGTTTTTTTTTTTTTTTTCTGTAGATTTGCTTGGTACGAAGCTGTGGGCAGATTAGCTCGTCTTCCCTTTGATTTTGATCCTTTGCTTGCTTACACTTTCGTTCTTTCTTTCTATGTATGTGCTTCCAATATTTACTCATCTTTTGGTACTTGGAACTAATGAGGGCCGTTGAAACCAAATTATGAAGATTTTTGTAGTTCTTATGCAGCTAGCTATCTTTGATGACCTTCATCGGAACATGTGTGGCTCATCTCATCATCCTTCAACTGCCACAAGGTATGCAATGGGATAGTCATAGGTGATGGTTTGCCGAGTGCCTAGCACTTTTCATCTAGTCCATAGTGCCAAAAGATTGATGAATGCTTTCGCTACCTTTAAGGGTGGGTTAGGTTGGCCACGGGCTTGTGAAAACCCTCAACACCGCGCCAGCCAAATAAAGCTTAAAAAAGTCAGCCCATAAGAGCACTGGTGCATTGTGTTATTTTTTTCTCGATTTTGTTTGCAAAAAGACGCAGATCAATATCACATTACAGTTGGCTTTTTACTTTTAAAAGTTAATTAAAGGATTGCCAGAGTGCAGTTTAAGGGTGGGCGCTGGGCCAAGCCGTTGGTGGGGGCTGATGTAACGGGCCCGAAAAAGTAGGCCCGGTCCCCCACTCGATGAGCCGGCCGACCCTCTACGTTAATGTAACTTAATAATATATATTTTATTGTTTAAAATTCAGTTTATATTCAAAAAGAATTATTTTATAACTATTTTTTTTTATTGTAACTGAAACGAGCTGGGCTGGGGCGGGCCCGGGCCTGAATTTCGGGTTGTCCGGCTCGATGCCCATCCCTTGTGCAGATATACTATATAAGAAAAATAACTATTGGATTGTGTTTTTTATATAAAACGAACCATAAAGTAAGACGAAACTGTGTCTCAGGGCCAAAAATGCAAGACCGTTTCCCTTAAAGGGTAAAAGTAGAATCCGAAATATAATTGAACGTGATATGTTGCCACCGTCGTCCGCATGCTGCACCACCACCAGAAGAAAGTTTCTGTAAATTGCTTCTCTCTCCTATTCCCTCCGCCATACCCTCTCTCTCTCTCTCTCTCTCTCTCACAAACACGCACACACACATGCTTTGCCATACTCCGCCTCACTTGTTGATACTTTCAAAACGATAGTTGCAAATTCTATTCCATTGAGCACATGCCCAATTGATTAGAAGCTTGCAACTTCCTCAGTAGGTTTCTGCACCACCGGACGACAGTAAAATGTCTAGAGTTGCTTTTATTTTTTCTTTTAAAAGGCTTATGGCATCAAACCACCGGGATCATTCTATCATGGCTTAATAGGGCAACACCTAGGCCTTCCTCCACAACACTGCAGCGGTAGGAAATCGAGTTCGGAGTTTTACATCAAAGCTCAGCAATAAACATAGAGCATCAGATCACCGCTGGACATTCGATGCACAGTTCCTCTTCGACGATGAACCAGAGGGAGGATGGTCTACCACCTAAGATTCCTACAAAAATCTGTATGATACTGTTCTCCGGTATTCTGGTTCTTATGCAGATTTGCTTGGTGGCAAAGCTGCTGGCAGATTGGCTCGTCTTCCCTTTGATTTTGATCCTTTGCTTGCTCACACTTTTGTTCTTTCTCTCTATGTATACACTTCCAATATTTACTCATCTTCTGGGACTTGGAACTAATGAGGGCTGTCGAAACCAAATTATGAAGATTTCTGTAGTCCTTATGCAGCTCTCTTTGATGATTGTCGTCGAAACATGCATGGCTCATCTCATCATCCTTCAACTGCCACGAGGTATAGATGAGTCTAATCTCTGTCTCCTCCTCTCTTAACTTCATCTCCCCATACAATTTTGAAATGATGTGTCTATTTCACCCAAATTTTTGGATGGAATTAGTACCCCTTTTTCCCCAATTTTGTCATAAAATTCAATCTATAGACTAAATTTCAGACAACTTTTATTTAACATATAGTTCTTTTCTAAGAACTTGGGTGCAATCCATGTTCAGATTTATTTGTTAGAAGTTAGAACCTACTGGAGGACCGACCACCATATATATCGGTGGCAAGACATCTACTTGAATGGCAAGATAATTACATTCAAACCTAAAAAAATGTGACTTTTTCTTATCAAGAGGTGACAATTTTTCTTATGTTATATAGCTAGCATGTATATAATGTTTATCAAATTATCACATTTTTAGTTAAATTTGGTGGCGCCTTGGAAAGTTATTAAAGTTTTTGGTCTTAATAGTTCATTATTTTTATGTTTTATATTGCCCTCATAGCTTCATTTTTTTCCTTTGTTCCTCAACATACTGACCATGAGTAATGTGGTATCGTTTGTGGGCCACGACTCATAATAAATATGTGGTGGCATATTCATCACATCAAATATGGCATTCTCTTTTTAACGTTTTCTAGTCATCTTAAAGTCATGTAACTTTTCTATTTTTTTTAAGTTTTACTTCCTTTGAAGCAACAAACGATAAGTAAGAGGCATGAGTTGGGCCATTAGTCTCTCGTAGTGACACTATAAGGTCTGGAGTTCAAGTTAACACTAGTTGGTCAAGTTGGGCCATTAGTCTCTCTTAGTGACACTATAAGGTCTGGAGTTCAAGTTAACACTAGTTGGTCAAGTTGGGGCACTAGTATCCCTCAGTGGCACCACATGTTCTAGATTTCAACTTAACACGAGTTGGTCAAGTAGGGGCCTTCGTCTCTCTTAGCTGCACTACATGATGTAGAGTTTAACTTATTAAGTATGAAGAACAGGATGTATTGTCCATGTTTTATGGGAAAACTTCTACACAGTTAATAAGATTTTGGTATTACTATTCTTTTAACTATATTACCCTTGTTTCATTAAGGCAATCAAAACTGATATCTTGGTGAGGATATTGAAGTTAGCATTGAAGGTAACTATCTAAGTATATAAAAATTTTATTATTATGAATGGATGGACAACAGATTTTCAGTTTTCCTTTGCACATACTATTTTAAGATTGTTGTTGCCCTTGCAGTTGCTGCCATACTTGAAGGACTCCTTATTGTTATTCCCACTTGTTTATCACTGGGCACCAGAAAAATGGCACAAAAAAATGCTATAGTTTGTAAGCTTCCTAGCATGGGTACCTTAGGATGCACGATTGTTATTTGTTCATATTTGTAAGTTCACCTCTTTCGAAGGTTTTGGTTGAAAAGATGGCAGTTCCTGACATGAAGGCAAAAAATAGAATTTGAAATGCACCACTTGCTGCAGATTACTCCATTGATCAAACTAATGTTAAATTAGGTGAGTTGAATTGTCCAATTAGAAGGCATAGAATAGATTTGCATGTCATGCATCTTTCAGCATTTTTCATCTGAAACTGCATCATTCGTTATGTTGAGCATTTTCATCAATTGCACTAAAATTTACCTTTTCTCTTCTTCAAGTTGTTATGGATGGTGGACTAAACAATCAAAGAGCATTGCTAGTTCACAACTTGTTTGAGTTCAAAAGTCCATGGGTGTACTTGTCTGGGAGCTAACTGGTCACAAATATCTCCTTGTAAAGGTACCCCTTGTTATTGATGCATACCATTCTTTGGTGGCAAGAAAACTCTTGTACTTGCTAGTGTGATAAAAAAGAAATTCAGATATTAAAGGTGTTGCCAAGCTTCAATGAGCATTTATGCCCAACTAGACAACAATCTACGTCATGGATAGGCTTATTTGTGTCTATGATCTATGGCAACATTTTAAAATGACAATAGTGTGCTACTGTCTTGATACTGCATAGAAACATTACAGCAGTGGTACTAAACCTTCATCACCTATTGATGTCATTAGCCTTTTTTGTTACATGCATGTGTATGTTGGAATTATATACAACTTCTTCCTGTATGGTGTAGTAGAGAATGGAGCGGAGTTCTCATGTTCAGTTTGTGACCAATCAGTTGTTCCATTAGATGAGACATGTAGACAATTAATATTGTTGAAGCTCCTCGAGATGAGTTCAAAGGGTCTGTGACTTAGGAATGACATTCAAAGATGACCTGGGAGAGTTTTTGAGTACCATGCAGAAAGTCATCCATTTCACAAGAAATTTCTTGATCCACCAAACAACTCTGCAATTTAGTTTATGTTGGACCAAGAGTGAATAGTAGTACTAAAGATTCTTAGTGAATAAGCTCCATTAGTTTCATCAATTTTGTTATTTGGGAACTGATGATTGAATTATTGAATTTTGTTATATATATGCTTCAATGATGCATTAATAATAGTTTTTATTGTTTATTTGCTATATATATATATGCTTTTGCAGCGCTGTTGGAAGCAACAGAAATAACTGGTCCGAGGTGGTCACTTCTCCTAGCACCACGAGACGTTGAGTGTGGCTTGTTGAGCACTGGGAACACTTCTCTCGGCATTTAATAAAAGCTAGGACAGAGCATTTATGATGTAATGTTTAACATATAATGGAGTGCATCATTACGACTTACTCAATGATTTGGGCTAATGAGCTCAGATGTATTTTATTTTATTCTGTTGAAATTGGTTGTGGTCGATGGCTTGCCCTGACCAGCCAGCATTGGTCAGTCATGCCCAGCTTCAGTCGGCCACAATGTAGTGGTCACATGTTTGACTTGTTTGGCTTACTGGTATGCGCACACATACACACTTGATACATATTTGTACCTCGTTTTGCATGCCACCACACATTAGATGTGCATTTTGACTTTTTTTTGCGTCATGTATGGGTTAACGAATACAAGCGAATGAGCAACCATAGTTGAGCATTGATCATATTGATGGATGCAGTTTAGACTTGAGGCTTGCCATCATGGGGTACTATGTCAATTTCTTCTAATGTGGGGAAATCAAATTTTCTTGTTTTCATGGCCTGTGAGCTGTTAACTGATCATAGCATGTGCCAAATAACATGATATGGGTACTGATGAGCACTAGCAACATTGCACACATGTTCGTTAGTCTTTCTACTAGCAACATTGCACACATGTCTGTTAGAATTTCTACACGATATCACTTCTTCAAGAGGAGTTGTGTTATGACTAGGATACTGGCAAACTGGTGTTAGACCAGTGCTTGCGAGAATGTGATTTCAGGTTTTTGAATCTTATTATCTGATGTTACACAAAGACTATATTATGCATTTCCTAGTGTATTTTATTGAATATTAAGATATGAGCTTATGTGGCATGTGGATATTGTGTTGTAAGCCTAAGCATGTGAAATATAGACATAGTGTAATGGCTGAAGGCCGGTTTTATCATAAATGGATTTTACTGACTGGATAACAGTCGAGCCCCATGTAAAAGGGGTTAGGTAGGCGGTGCACGGGTCAGGTTCTAAGAACAACTATATTGTGCAGTCCTCCTTACTCGGGCTCCTAGCGAGTAGCTCGTCCCCATGTAGAGGGTGGGACGCCACTACTGTAGCAGTGATACACAAGGTTAGCCTAGTTTGCAGTCACGACTGGGGTTAACCCATACTCTTTTGTCCCCGGTGACTCATTTTGTGTGTGATGACTATAAGCTGCATAGTGGTCTTATGTGCATTTCAGTGGGGAATGCTTTGTTGCTCAGTACTCAGGACTGTGTACGTGGGCATATATATGCAGTTGTTGCATTATGTTATTCATGGTTATTATTTTTTTATGCAGACAGACTATGTTGCGTGTGGACACCTGTGGTTTGTGTTTTATGGTTTACTTGGATTGTACATTTTAGCTCAAGATAGGTCATATTTTGAGTTTATCTTTGATGTGTTGATGTTTATTTTCAACTACTTGCTTGGCAAAAAGTGGTGTTTCTAGATCAAGATGTTGTCCTGATAGAAGGTAATTGTTGGGCACCGCAAATTATGCCATGATAGCCTTTTTTGTTGTGGTTCTAATTTCTATATATTTGATCATGTAGGGCAATGCTCGCCTGTATAGATACAGTGTATATATATTTATATGTAGGTTTTAGGTTTGACTACTAGAGTATGGGTGTGTCGTGTATTGGTTATGATGTGCACTAACTAACGTTCGACTATGATAGAATAGAGCACATGCACGCTAATGTGCTACTATGATAGAACAGAGCACTAACTAATGTACCACTATGCAGCTTTCAATAGGATTCTAGCAAGGACAAGAAAGATAACAAGTGGTCATTATCAAAAATCGATTAGATATTAGAACAGAAGATGTGCATGTTAGGTTTGCTTGGGACAAAAATGATTTTTCAGCAATGTTGTAAAATGCGTATCGTAAGCCGTATCGGTCGGGCTTTAAGATACGCCGTATCGTAACGTATCGTAACCGTATCGTAATTTTTTTAAAAAAATTATTAATAAATCAGAAAAAATTTAAAAAAAAATCAGAAAATTCATAAAAAAATCAGAAAAAAATAAAAATAATAAATTGTTCATAGAAAACATATTTGAGATAATGATAGACTTATTATTGCTATAAACTTACGTGTTCATCATTCATAAACATCAAAATTTATAACAATAAATAATACAATATCATTCAACAAAGCATAAGGCCATAAGCCATAAAGTGATAAAGTCATAAAACATTCAATCAAGTGTTCAACGACCATAGATTCATAACTCTTAAGTTTTTGTTACATATAAAATAAAAGCACTATTGACTCTCATTCATGATTCATCATTCATAATCTTCATCATCTTCATCTTCATCTTCTTCTTCTTCTTGATCTTCACCAACATATTCAGCACCAGCAGTAGCAGACTCTCATTCATCAACAAAGCCTTCTGTTGCTTCAGCTTCAAGGTTGAAGCATTCAAGATCTTCTTCATCAAATATTGTAGCTGGTTCTTCTTCAATCCATGGCTCTAGATCATCAAAATTTTTCAAGCTGATAGGATCGAACTGAGATGTGTGCTTCCTTGCTAATGATTTTTCTAATTCTCTACATTAAATAAGAGAAAATTTGTTAGTATATAATTTCATATAAATATATTGTACAAAAAATGTAAACATTAATTAAGCTATATGCCTATATTACCTTTGTTTCAACCTCATATTATATCGAACAAAGACAAGGTCATTCAACCTTTTATGTTCGAGCTTATTTCTTTTTTTGCTATGGATATGTTGGAACACACTCCAGTTCCTTTCGCATCCACTAGCACTGCATGTCTGGCTGAGGACTTTAACTGCAAAACGTGCTAGGTTTGGACAATCAAACCCATACCTATTCCACCACAAATCTAAACAAAAATATAACAAATCAATGTGAAAGTTTTAAAAGAATCAAATGTAACAAATGCAAAGTAAATTAAAAATTTCTATGTATTTACCTGGACGCATCGTTGTCCTGGCTCGAACGGCGGCAGGTAGTCCCATGTTCCGAAAACAACTATCATATAGATCCAACTCATTGTGCACAACATCTTGTTCTGTAGAATCTTCCATTAACACAATAATACAATCTAACAAACCATGCATGACTTTTCTGTCCTTCTTAAATGTAGGAGAAAATCTAATTGCAGGATTTAGATAATAAGCTGCTGCATGAAGAGGTTGATGAAGTTGTCCAGTCCACCATTTATCTATAATCTTCCATATAGGCATATATAACTTTTTCTTCTCCTTTAAGTTGTCACGAATTGCCTATTTTGCTTTGTCCATAGCCTCATATAAGTACCCTATGGAAGGTCTGTCCTCGATGTCAGCCAACCTGAGAACCTTAACTAATGAAACACAAACCTTCAATAGCTTCACACATGATTCCCAAAATACGTTATTAAATATAATATCCACAACTAAAGAAGCATTTCTTTTATGAGCATGTGGATATGCAGTCCATTCTTCACTAACAAACATCTGTCTCAAAGGAGTTCTTTGTTTCACCACACTCTGCACAGTCAATACATTTGTGGCAAATCTAGTTTATGCAGGTCGTATTAATTCAACTCCTTTTGTAAGGTTTCTCATCAAACTCAATACATATGCATGATTATAGATAAATTTTGTTACCTCTTGACATTGGTCAATGGCTGATTTCATATCATGCATTTTATTAAGGTCTTGAAGCATTAGATTAATACAATGAGTGGTACATTGACTCCAATAAAATGTTCTATACTTTTGAAATAACAAATCTCCTGCAGCTCTATAATTTGCAGCATTATCTGTAATAAACTGTACAATGTTTGCAGGTCCAACTTCTTGTACGACATTATCAAAATACATTAGACAAATCAAAAGATTTCAAGAACAGTATCTTTAGAACAATAAACAAGAAAATTTACAAGTGTTCTTGACCTTGTATCAGTCCAACCATCTGACATAATGGAGCAACCTATTTCCTTCCAACATAATTTCAACTCATCGCAATGCTCAGACACTTCTTTGACTGTATCCTGAAGAATTTTACCCCTCAACTGATGATATGATGGCATTTTGAATCCGGGGCCTATAGAAGCAATTGCATCTGCCATGGCTTAGAATTGAAAAGAATTAGCTGCATTAAATGGAATACATGCATCATAAAACCATTTCCCTACCTGCTTTTGTGCATGATATAACATATTTTTAGATGTCATAGCAGCATGAATCTGCGGCTGACCACCTGGGCTGGTATATGAAAGGAAAAAACTCTTAATAGAACCAACACTAGACCTACCAGTAGGAACTCTACCACTAGGTGGTCGCATACCACGCCTGGCTCTAATATCTGTTGTGCCTCTTCTCTTCCTTTCTGTTAGGCCAGATCGACCTCCTTCATACATAATCCCTTTTCCTCTACGATCTCTGCCTCTTGAGGTGTCCAAATCTGTTCTTAGACTGCTATCGTCTTCATCATCACATTCATAAGCTTCTTCCTCTTCTTCTTCATCTTCCAAAGGCACATTATAGCCTACATCTGCATCTTCAATTTCTTTTTGTATTCTCTTTTGACGTAAAGCATGAAACATATCTAAACATTGTTGACGCACAAATAGAGGCAAAGGTTTGTTTGGTCCTCCAACACAAGGAGACACATCTTTGGAGGTCCCTGCCAAATGGTGTTTCATTCTAATAATCCCTCCTGAAAATATATTCCCACAGAAGCTACATTTGAGTTTCAAACGGTTATTCTCTTTCACCCTTTTCGCACCATTGCCATGTAGGATCCATATCTTCAAAAAAAAAAAAACGAAATCCTATGGTAAACTTAATGAAAAACACTCAAAGTCTTCCAATCTACGATTATACGGTAAAAAATTAAGAATACATGGTAAGAACATGAGATTTCACACCTTACGAAGAAGAAATGTCTGAAATGAAGAAAACCCCTTTCCTTCCCATGAAAATCAAGCACCCACACACAAATCGACCACTTAATCTTCGATTTGACGATGAAAATCAAGTTTTTCATGGTAAAAATGAACGATCGCCCTCCCTCACGGCACTATCCAAGCGTTAGAAATGAAGAACGAAAGAAAAATTTCAAAAAGAAGCCGAATAAGTAGGTCTCGGGCCCCCTTTTGCGTTTTTAGCACGTATCGTACGATACGGGGTATATCGCCCCGTATCGTATGATATAGGGCCTGTATCGTACGATACAGACCCTGTATCGTATGATTCAGGCCCTGTATCGTACGATACGTGCGATACAGGGCCGATACACCCCCTTTTTACGATATGGGAGGTGTATTGTACCATTTTTTTCAAACGAGACGATACGTATCTTACGATACGGGGTCGTATCGTACGATATGTACAACATTGTTTTTCAATAAATACTTGAATGACTTTATAATATTCCTCCATGATCATGGGAGCAATCTCCTTGTTAGTAGCTTTAGCATGATCAGCATAGTTAGAGGCATCAGCAACAAAATGAGCATTCCCTTTTGATTTCTGAACTTCGGTCATGTAATTTGAAGCACTTGTTGCAAGTCGGTCTTGTGTACAAACCACAATTAACATTGATTGTTTTCCCCATGAATGGATGAGTGCTAAGTGCAGCTAAACCTGAGTGCTCAAGAGATATCATGGTGCCTCTCTATTTCTGTTACTATAGAATTGGGGAATATGTTTTGGCAATGGAAGGAAGAGGTTCTATAAGTAAGATATATCCCCTTATTGTCTTATAAGACTCATTGAGCACCATCAATAATTGCGTAGCTTTTGTTGTCTTTCTACGATAATTTTCATGGCACCACATGGACAACTTGGCACAGGTTCACACAACATTAGTTCATCTCAAAACAATTTAAATTGAGTGAAGTAATCAACAACAAATTGGTGATCGTGGGAGAACCGATTTGTTGCAGTTTTGATATGATATTTCCTTGTTGCAAAATTTTTCATAAACCTCTCCTACAAATCAATCTACACTTTCCTTGCACCAGTGGCATAGATAACACTCTAAGCCAAAATTCTCTGGATGGAGAATTGATTAGCCATGACAACACTATATTGTTGCATCACAGTGGTAGTGCATACTTAGGTGACCCTACTTCTGGTTGAAGCATGGAACAATCCACAAAACATAGCTTACTATTTGCAGCTAGAGACATATACATATCGATTTACCCTATGTTAACATAGTTGTTAGCAGTTAATTGTGGAAACATTAGTAACACATCTAGGTTGCCACCATGATGGAGGAAGAAGGGATTCAAGAACTCAAACTACCACCTCTATTGATGCTTTTGATGCTGAAGCATATGAAAAAGTCGATGAATTTCCCGCACAATGTATCAGATGTATAGCTCTGATATCATGTGAAATTAAGGGCTCAATAAAGAAAGCAACACAAGCTTGATGCTGTAAATATAAATAAACAGTAGAAAACAAAGGAAATGGAACAAGGGAAAAAGCAGGGAAAAAAGAACGCAAGCATTTCTCTGTTATTAGTTTGTTCAATCTACACCTCTAAAGCTAAGCATGATTATTCAACACAAAAATCATGACCAATTCATCACAAAAATCAGCCATCTAATATGCTGTAACATGTGCTTGATTTAAGCAGCTTTCAGAACCACATTTAGCAGCAATTATGAT
The DNA here is from genome assembly GCF_008831285.2 of Nymphaea colorata. Taxonomy (NCBI): domain Eukaryota; kingdom Viridiplantae; phylum Streptophyta; class Magnoliopsida; order Nymphaeales; family Nymphaeaceae; genus Nymphaea; species Nymphaea colorata. The sequence continues at coordinate 7,513,055 of NC_045140.1, forward strand.
TTTGGACGTCAAATTATCAGGTTTAAGGTCTTGGTTTCTTTAATTCAAGCTCATTTCAAAAACGTGTACAAGTTTGCTATTTCTTTAATATATAATAGTATACATCTTCAGGTTCCGATCGTGTAAAAAAAACTGGTGGGATTCAAAATTTTAAAGATTAAAAAAATAAGAAACTGCATTATGAGGATGGCCAAATGCATGAGGAATGAAGAATACATACTTTACAAACTACAAGAAAAGAAAAAAAGTAAAAACTGACGCAATAGTCAATGGAGTATTTTAAATAAACAACACAAAAGTTCTCCTATCAACTTCATGAAATGGTTGGGTGGTCCACCTCTCTACAGTGCCATCCATATTTCTTGAACAAGTGCTCAATGTGATGCTACTTAACAATGAATGAAACACCACATAAGATCTGTCTGATCATGTCTTGCATATTGATCTTATCTCTATATATAACACTTTCCCTTGTTGCCCAGATATAACCCCACCATGCGCTAAAATATGTTGATCATTTGTGATATATAGAGCAAAAAAGAATTGTATTCTGAAGCACAAAGCACATGTGCTAGATAGTAGTTGGAATCCCCAACATTGGGAATTAGGTTGCCTTGCACGATGGATAATACAGTAATACTAACAAACATTTCAAGTCTTCCAAAACTTAGATATGTTGCAGTTGGTCATAAATTAGATCTGTAGCCAACCATCCTTATAGGTAGTCTAGATCTCGTAGCCAGTTGACATACTCTACTTTTGCATGGAGCCTGAACAAGGAGGTTCTAGACCACTGTTATGTACATTGAAACTAGAAACAATTGGATCTGTTTATATGTTTGACTCTATTGCATGTTCGGTGGCTAAATGACAGACAATGCCCTTAAATGAAAAAAGGATCCCTTGCCCATGTAGGCATAGGGATGTCAATGTATCGAATTCGAAGAATATCAGATTCTCTTTACTTTTTCTAATTTGTCAGATGCTCAAATAATATTTGGACTTAAATACGATTTGGAGAAAAGTCTATGCCATATCCAAATCTGACTTGTAAATTTCTAATCCAAATCAGATCCAAATCCAACCTTAATTTATTTTCACAACCATTTGGACTTTTAGATACACAAACAGATCAGGGTTGCACCAGGATATGATAAACCAATTGCTTTCAAAATGCATGGGCAGTATTGGATATGGGATACATATTTAAAATTAAATCTGAAACTGAATTCAAATCCAAATCCGATTTGAAGTCATTTCTTAAATCCAAATCTGATCCATTTTCTTAATTTGGTGTTAAATAATTTTATATATCTGTTTTTTTTTTTAAACAGTTTAATAGGATATTGAATTCCAATCGGAATCATTGGCGCATTCCTACTTACAAGCACTAAAAAAAAAAAGGATTCAGCGACGCATGGGAAAGCTGACATTTGAAGCAAATGTCAGTGAAGATTCATTTTCGCCGACAACCAAAGGAAGATGTGGATGAAAGGTAGCATTCACCAAGGCGTGGTATTACGATGTCATTGAAGTTGGGCTTTTACCGACATCCATTTTGCAAATGTTGCTAAACAAGTCACTTTTACTGACGTCCTTCAGAACAAAAAGCAAAAATAAAAAGTTTTCTTTTCCCATCTGGTCATGGCTGGGAGGCATCCTGCTGTGTTGCTTGAGTAGTGTTCGGCCCTCGAGCATGCTCCACGCACGCACTAAGAACCAGTTGAAGAGCAGAAAGAACTCCAAGGCGCAAAAGGAAGGATCAAAACAATAATCTCTCCAACCGAAGCCTACACACATCAACTGTAAAATCTTCTCCTAGAAGCCTACGGACTGGGCAAGAGCATAGATTCCATGTGGTTAAACAAAGTCTAACAACCCTCGAAATGGATATCTTCACGCTATCTCAAGAAGCTCGGTGGAAGTCAGTGTTAGTCTGCAACAGATTCACCAACCTGACCTAAATCCCTGACTGCGGTGACTTAATGGTCCTTCCTACTTCCAATATCAAAATCTCAGATCAGAAGTTGATGGTGATGAAAATAGAATAGAGAAAATAACGGTGGCCAATTCACATAAACTACCAAAACCTACACGCCAATACATGGAAAACTAGCTAAAACTGGTTGATGTTTAGATTGTCTTGGAGTTCACATTTCTCCTTCTATACGTTACATACGTGATGCATTAAGTTAGGGAAATTGGGGAGCAAGAAGACCATGCGTCTTCGTAATTTCATCAAGCGAGTTCGATTTTCTAATACATACGGTTTTCTTTTTCAGCGAAATTACCATTTCCATGCCTTCCTTTTTCCATAATTCTAAAGTGGGACATCCTTTCAAAATTTTCCAGAAAACGGCAAAATTGCACCTAGAAACTGTCAAATTGATTGTTCAAAGTGAATTTTTTTGTTAATTTGAAAAGGACTAGTAAATATAGCTGCTTAATTTTTTCAATCATAGTGACCTCTGTCAATAGACTATATTATAGTCACAAATATTGTTTTCACACTTTAAATGGTAGGGTTTTTCTTATTTATAATACAGCGAACTTGAAAAAAAAAACTTAAAAGTCTTGAAAATTATGAAAAAATAAAATAAATGAGAAATTAAAGGCAAAGTCAAAAAATAAATGCATAAGTACGAAATAAATATTTTAAAATGGAAACAAGCATTTTGCGTTAAAAAAATTTAAAAAAAACCCTAAAACAAAAAAGGAAAAACATGTTTGGTTTGCGTTTCTTCGTTTTGGTATTTTTTTCCAAAAAAAATGGCGTGTTGCTGTTTTCTTTCGTTTGACTTATTTTTTTGTTTTCTAACACGCTTTTTTCAAAAAAAAAAAAAAACAGATTTTTTTTTAAAACTATGGATTATACTCGTATTCACTAACATTTTTTGCTCTTCAAGTTTACAAAAACTTCCTTCAAATTCATTTCATGAAAAAACATGGTGTTCTTAAAAACTTGCAAATTGTAGTCTCTTTTTTTGAAATTATGGGAAAAGGAACCCCGAAAATAAAACTTTGTTCTTTAATTTTGCATTGACATGCATTATGTATAATATGTATGCTGGAAGGATTTATGAGTTAAGACGCTAAAATTAGCAGTCAAGTCCAAACGAAGAACATTTCTGAATTCTAGGTGTTATAAGTAGAAGCCCGTATCTGCAGCTTGGGCAGTGTCCACAGAAGCTCAGTTTTCCATCTTCAACTCCTCAGATGGCCAGGAACATCCTAGCCTTCTTCCTGATCACTGCTTTGGCCATCACTGCACATGCCCAAGTGCCACCTCTGTCACTAGACTACTACTCTAAGACTTGCCCCTCAGTGCTTCACATAGTGAGGAGAGAGATGGAGTGCGCAGTGGTCGCCGATCGCCGGACGGCCGCCTCAATTCTCCGGCTGCATTTCCATGACTGTTTTGTTCAGGTATGATGTATACAAAGCTAAGCCTGCACACAGCAGACATGCATCCCCCTAGCTTGAACACATTGGTTCTACATATATATTCCTTCACAGGGGTGCGATGGATCGGTGCTGCTAGACGACACTAGAACCCTTATCGGCGAAAGGTCTGCAATCGCAAACAAGGATTCATTGAGAGGATTCAGGTTGGTGGACAGGATCAAAACCATGGTGGAAGCCAGGTGCCCAGGAATCGTGTCCTGCGCAGACATACTTGCAATTGCAGCCAGAGACGCTGTTGTCCTAGTAAGACAGAACTCTGCATAATATGTTTACCATGCAAGCAAAGCGTGCATCCATCACTGCTAAATTTATTCCAAATTAAATCTGAAAGCGGAGATGAAATTTTATTACCAGTCCACTATGAATTCTTCTTATCATAGTTGCAAAATCAAGACAAAAGATGCATTTCAGCCACCGGTGCATCTGCAAACATTCTAAACATTTAACTCGTGATTCCTTCATATGTGTATACTTTGTTTATTATTTGTGATGAATATTTAATCTCCTCGTTGTAAATAAACTTTATCACTGCCTTCTATCTTTTTCATACTATCAAGCTAGATATATTTTTTTACTATTTGTTATGAATATTTAATCTCCTTAATGTAAATAAACTTTATGGCCCAAAGTATTAGCAGCTAGCTAACTAGATAATTGGACTTGATATGACATATAATCTTGAACTTAATAAAATATTGGTGTTTATGATGAGATTGCAGACTGGGGGGCCGTGTTGGGACGTTCCGCTAGGAAGGAGAGACTCAACAACGGCAAGCTTAGCCAGGGCGGACGTCGATCTCCCGTTGCCTAGTCATGGCCTTGTGACCCTCCTCGCCAAGTTTCAGAATCAGGGGCTCTCTTTGACAGATATGGTGGCTCTAGTTGGTATTTTCATCTACTACTTACTTTATTATTTGATCCCAATAGCAGTTCGTAGTAAATTAAATCCACTCAAGGCACCAACCATTTACAACAGCAACCAAGTGGTTGTTGGTTCACCAACCATTGATCGATACATCTGCCTTTCATGTACTAACTTATAAAACGAAACCCACTTAACGGGAGCCGTAGATATATACTGCATTAAAATCCAAGTCCAAGTTCATGAATTTTTTCCTTAAGCAGTAGTTGTTAATGTCTACGGTATAGGAAAAGAACTTGTTTCGAAAGTGGAACAAATGCGTCTATGAAAAACTCAAGTCGCTTCTCCTATGCATGGGAAAGTATTATCTGGACAACATCCATTTACTTATAGATGCATGGTTTCCAACTTGTACTAATTAGGGGTCATTTGGTAATAGTAAAATTCGTTATTTATGAATCTGCCCAAAAAAATAGGCACTTTCATATAAAATAAAATTCTATGCATAAGTGTTTCATGAATCTACCACAAATTTTTTTTGTAAATTCATGAAAAAATAACAACTTGTTAGCATATCAATTAGGCCTTCAAAGTTTTAGACTAATGGCTAAAAGAACAAAAAAATGGCAGGTGCACATACGATTGGAATGTCTAGATGTACCAACTACAGGGACAGGATCCATGGCGACTTCAAGGACACAATTGGAGCAAACCCACTGAGCCAAGCTTACCTCTACAACCTGAAATCGGCGTGCCCACCAGTCGGGAACGACGACAACATCACTTCATTGGATTATCTTTCTCCGGCTCTCTTCGACAATTCGTTCTACCAGATCCTGACCAGAGGGGAGGGGCTTCTGAGCTCTGACCAAGCCATGTATTCGAGCCTCCTGTCTAAGGACACAAAGCCATTGATCACAGAGTATGCGATGGACGTGCTGGCCTTCTTCAAGCAGTTCTCTGAGTCAATGGTGAAGCTGGGAAATATAACAGATCCAGTGAGCTATAGCACGGGCGAAGTCCGGAAGAAGTGCAGGTTTGTCAACATCTGAGGTCGATTCGGTGTTTGTTCATGAGCCTCTTGACAAGCATTTGTGTGGCATTCGATTGCAATTACCATCCATTTGATTGAGCAGATCGATTGAGTGAGAACATCAGATTATCTTAGAGAAAGATTTGAGAACAAGAAAATATAAATTTTCATTTCGGGATTGTCAGCAAGCAGTGAGCAAAGTGAATTGTTGCAGCAAAATTCATCTCTCCGTCTCTGTCTTTCTCTTTCTAGTTCTCCGTCTCTGTATTTCCTAGCTTGAGGTTGTGGCTGTTTCCGGTCAGATTTTCTTAAATCTAAATCCGGTCAGATTTTCAAACCAGAATTATTGGCATACCTGTAACATCAATAGAACTAGCCCGTGGAAGAAACGTTATGGGATTGATGATTTTCTTGTTTGTGGTCATGTCGATCGACCAGGACCATCAATCTAGTTGCAATATGATCGTCTTTTAAAAATCAATCGGATTTGATCTTTTTGGTCGCAGGCATCCGATTGAAGAAAGAGAACTAGAAAGAAAAAGCCGATAAAATGGGAATGTATATCAAAATTTGAGAACAAAACGTGCCCTAGACACAAAAATTTGCATTTTGAAACTAGCCGGTTGCTGACTCATTGTGATAATGCTGTTCGGATTCAGATTAAAAGTTAGTTCTATGCCTGGATTTGAATTTAAAAATCCGATACAAATCGGATTTGAATTGTAAATCTAGCTTCGAATTTGGCAATGGTTATAAATGTCATCACGTTTATTTGATCTCTCTCGCTCTCGTCTGGATTTGTCCGTTGTGGTGTTGGTAACGTAACTTAGCGTGGCACTCCTTACAAGACCAGACCTACGAAAAGCAAAAGTAGACCAAGTTTCATATGATTCGCTTTAATAATTCGTGGGTTGTTAAAAGTTTAGGTAGCATGAACTTTTAGACCATCTTTAAAGTACTCTCATGTTCTTCAATTGTGATCCACTGGTTCATTGATCTTTTACTGCTTCAAATTTTTTATCTATCAGTGTGCTAAAAACTGACTATAAAAGCTAAGGTGGGGCTTGCGTACCGGCTTGCATACGAAGGGCTTGCGACAGAACTGCAACTCAACAATACTTGCTTATAAAAGCAAAGATGTCAATATATCCAATTTAAATTTAATATCCGATCAAACCGATTTGAAAAAATGGATATGAAAAAAAGATTATAATATCCAATTAAGAAATCAGACCAAATTCAAATTTAAGAAATGACATATGATAAGATTCAGATATGGATTCGGATTGAATTTAATTTTAAACAAAATCCTATATTTAATGCTTTTACATTTTGAAAATTGGAAAAATTCAATTCAAAATTTGGATTCGGATTTGGATATGACATTTCTTTTTATTTATATTTGAATCTGAATATGTGAATATCGAAAAAACAGTATGTTTAAGAGTATATCGAATTCAAATACAATCAGTTGATATCCTTAATTGCATAGCATAATTGCTTAATAGAACTAACAGAAGAGATTGTGTGTCTACGTATGTGTGTGCATGCATGCTAGTGTTTAGAAGCAGTGTTTTTTAACTATCCATTTGTGATCCTTACAATTTTTCCCGGGCGACAATCACTTGGGGCATAAGTAAAAGCCTCATTCTTCCTGTGGATCAGTCCAGCCGAAGCACATCATCCCAACTAAGATTGATCCAAATTTCCGTCACGTTCCGTTGGATATGAACACTGTAACGAGACCGACGCTTGAGATAAGATCCACCCCAATGTCGACCTGCATTCAAGTTTGAGAGAGAAAGAGAGTCGGCTCCTCTTAAATCTCTTAGTGGATGAGAGAGAGAGAGAGAGAGAGAGAGAGAGAGAGAGAGTTAAAAAGCATCCACATAATATTTTGTTGCGGAAAACTATGTAAGTTTTAACTATACAAAATAAAAAACAATTCAACCATATCTCTCTCTCTCTCTCTCTCTGTCTCTATATATATATATATATATATATATATATATATATATATATATATATATATATATATATATATATATATATATATATATATATATATATATCCCAATCAACTTTTTATTGGGCTGCGTCGCCGGATGCCCAACCCTAATGCTAGGGCCTACCAAATAGACCGAATCTGACCGGATACGCTAAAAGACCTTAGCAGCTTTTCATATCCATATCCGAAAAAAGGGAGTAATTTGAGATCAAGGGGCGGGGCCCGCATGGATTCTAGAGTCTAGACCCGCTGTTCAGAGCATGCACCAGCCCTTTCTTGTTCCGGTCAATCTTCTAGATTCGTTTCACCCTTGACTGCCCAGTATGACTCCTTTCCCACCGAAATCCAAATCCTCACGACTACATTTATATACCCCCCATTTTCAAACTTACTTTTATTAGATTATTTATTTCTAATAATTTTATTTTTATTTTTCTATATTCTACCTTACCTTATGAACGTGTAATTAAGATTCCTTTGCCTTCTAAGTTTAAATCATTTTACAAGCTCACAGATGAGTTTTTCTGTCAATTTATATATCTTTAGATGTGAAGATTACACATATATAGGCTCTCTACAAAAGTATGACATACAGTAAAATCAGTTCCGAAATCAATATGAGTCTAACTCAGGCCAGAATATCTTTAGAATAATTATAAACAAGCAAAATAAAGAGTAAAACTTGCGTCACCTCTGGTAAGTGGTAACCATCTACACGACGTTGGAGGTTCATATCACTCAAAGGCGGTTGGGTTAAAAACTTTTATGCGCGACTTTCCAAACCCTTCTCTCGCCCCTTCCTTCAAGATAAAGTGGGTCACCGTGGATCGTTCTACTAGACGCACGACGTTGACAAATTGGGTGGCTGGCGATGAATATTCGTCCCCATTTGCTACGGCGGTGGAGCCGTTGCATCCACGCCATTTGCTGCGGTGGTGGGGCCGTGGGAAAGACCTGCTCAAGTGGCCACGAAATCTGAAGGCATGGCTAACATTTTATGTATGAAATCACAAACCGTGTCTTGAATTAATGGCCTTGTTATTGTGAACATCGAATGTTTATTTGGTGGAAATAAACCGACGAAAGTTTTCACCTGGGGTCCGCTACTTTTCATATTTCACGAAAACAGGCCTTGTGTTTTTCAACTTCCTCACGCCATGTTATGCCTTTAGTGGTGCTGAAGTTTTTCTACGCAGCTTTTTATATTTCCAGTTATAATCTGAATAGTAATTGCCACGCACGACATTTTATATAACTTGTACAAAGTTCAACCTTTTTCAAATTAATGTCCGTCGACACGACATGTTTAGCAAACCCAGCAATTTTTTTTATGGTTAAAAATTTGTGTAAAAGAAAAGCACAAGCTCACTAAGGTTGGGCATCGGCGGGGCCACATTTTATATAACTTGTACAAAGTTCAACCTTTTTCAAATTAATGTCCGTCCGCACGACATAAGTGGACATGTTTAGCAAACCCAGCAATTTTTTTTATGGTTAAAAATTTGTGTAAAAAAAAAAAAGCAGAAGCTCACTAGGCTGAGCATCGGGCCGGGCCCGGGCCCGATAGGCCAGCCCGCCAGTGGCTCGGCCCGACTGTTTACATTAAAAAATTATTTTTTTAATTTTTTTGTTTTAAAAATATATATTTATTATTATATTTTAAAAAAATATTTTATAATTAAAAAAATTATTTTTAATTTCAAATGGGCCGGGCCGGCCGAGCCGGGCCCAGGCCGAGACCCGAGCTATCGGGCCGGGGCCAGGCCCAGGCCAAGCTCACCGGCCCGACAGGCCGGATGCCCACCCTCAAAGCTCACTACCCTTATCTTAAAGAGCGTTTGATTCACGGAATGAGTGTAGGAAAGGCTCGCTGAAGTGTCCTTAATTTTTGGGTTGTGTCCAACCATTCCGTGTTTGCGTGGCTCACCACAGAGTGGACGTGGGAGTGGTTCTACCCAGCTGTTAGGCACATTAAACAACCACTTGGGGAACTCTAATTTTAGCAAGGTCTAAAAGTTGGGAATAAATTAATGCATAGAATCAATCAAGCCCTCTCCGAAGATGTTGATATAATGAAGAATAGCACATAATCTCCCCTCAATCTCGACTTTATCACGTTAGAATCAATATTACTTTCCATAACATTTCTGCATTTTTACTGTAGCACCAGTACTTCCAAGTAAAATCGATTCCACTAACATTTTGTGGTTTTCATTATTCTGCTCCAACGTATATCCGAGTAGTTTGCGTGTGCTTTGTTTGTCGAATTTTTCTTCTACCTTATCTTTCTTAATTAGCAAGACATGAACATGATGGGTGCAGCCTTGCCTTTACTAGTGAATTAGCATATATAATTACTGTTATGTGTTAGCTTTGATTAGGGATGTCAATTTGATCGGATTTGAATCAAATGTAGTTTTAATCACCATATCCACTTATGGAACGTTCACGTATTTAAAGAGCCCATAGGCTCTCCCCATTCCCCTGCCTGTAGAGTTTCGAGTTAAGTTGGCATTAGTGATGGCAACAATGTACCCTTCAACGTAGATACTGCATCTTATAACCATTTAAAGTGTGGAGACTTAGTGTCCACGATCATCAGACTTGAGATGCACTACTTTATGTGCCAGTAGCTTGACCAGCTGTGCTATGCTCTGCGAGGCTCAATGTTCACATATTCGTATTCAGATACAAGTTTATACCATATCTAATGGATCTAAATCAGATTTTTAAATTCAAATTTCAATCTCAATCCATCTTTTAAGCCAAAACCAAACTGCACTATAAGATGCTAATAGCAGACTTTTAGAATGTATAAACATTAGATAGAGGACACCTATATAAAACTAAATTTAAGTTGAATTTGAATCAAACTGGATATTTTGTTTAAATCTGAATCCAAATCCGATTGGATGACAGTTCCAAATCTGAATCAGATATAATTTCTTTATTGGACGTACGTTAGTTTTTTTTTTTCCATATCAAGGAAGAGATATGAGAGTCCAACTTAAATTTCATATATGTGCACAGACATAGGCCATGTTACATACATCTTATCGAAGGGGTGTTTGGTATGCGGACTTGATGGAGCGAATGGGCGAGCTCAATGTCAGTTTTGAGTTGGGTGTTGTATATATATATATGTGTGTGTGTCTGTGTTTATTTATTATTTATTTATAAAATCACTCAAGCAAGTACATTTGGCTTATACGCTTGAACCAAACCCTAAATCCATATTGAACAATTTTTTCAATTCAAACACCAAACACCAATTACAGATTCTTTAATTCCACATTTCCAAAGAAGTCGATGTGATGAAGAATAGCACATATTCTTTCCCCACTGCCGACTTTATCATGGAAGAATCAAATATTATTTTTCGCAACTGCAGTACTAAGAAGAATCCATTCCAATGATACTTTGGTGGTTGTCATTCATTAATTTGTTCATACGTACAGCCAGTTCGCTTGTGCTTTGTTTATTGAATCGTCCTTTTACCTTAACTTTCTTAATTAGCAAGGCATAGGGGTGGAGTCAGGATTCTTTAGAGGTGGGCCGACAATTCAACCTCTGAATTCAGGTAGGACCAAATTGAATTCAAATATAAAAAATACATGGTGCAATTAATTTAAAAAACTTTATTTTTTTCATTGGCTAGATGAGGCCATGGCCTAGGCGGGCCCTCCCCTCCCTCCGCCCGAGGGGGCCATGAGGGTATCTTATATTTAGTCATTTTCGTTTTTCACCCGTCATTTAGTATCTAGACCTCCTTACTTTTACGTACTGAGTGCCTTTGATGATTAAAGCAACTCACCAAGTAATTGACATGAACATCTTTTTCCTATTAACTAAATTTTATTTCTCAAACTTTTCCCTTCTCTTGTTATGATGATCAATTACTGACATTGTTAATGCTATATTAGGACGAGCGTGGATGTCAGAATATGTATGAAGAAACATCTATTAGAGAATGGGGAAATATATGAAATTTAAATGTCAAACTGTAAAGTGAATTGCATCTAGCAGAAAATATTTGTGCCTTGGACATCAGGTTCCACCATTGAAGGAGCTTTGGTCATCTCCTTCCGTAACCATCTCCGTCGCATGAGGTTTCAAGAACTTTCCGATCTTTACAAACAGGTGCTGAGTATTAGAAGGATGAGCTTTTCATTCTTGTGCTTGGAATTTGTATTTTCGACGATCTGATTTATGCGAGAGCTAAGTTTATAAATGGGGATAAAAAAACTCTTTCTTCATCTTCCGTCTATATGTGTCAATTTCTTCAGCAAAATGTGCAGAATTCGATTGGTTGACCTTGTTATTTTCTTGTTAATAAGAAGGATGGAGAGTGGGGGGGAGAGCACAGAGCCGGGAGAAGAGGAGGAGATAGAAGAGAACGATGACTGTCATCTTATCTTGTCAAGGAAGACCCAGCAGGTCTTCCCCCACTATCACCGTCCGCCCCGCCGACCGAGTCTCCCCTTTTGACCGAGTCTACTCTACTTCTACCGGCCGGGAAGAGCTTCAGCGGGTGCCGACAAGGACGGCACTGCTTGGTGGTGGGCAAGGCAGTGCGTGTCTCCCCCTTGCCATCGCCGGTGGGGCCGACTCCCAAGGTCGTCTTCACGCTGTTTAGCGACACTGTCGGCAACAGTTGGCCGAAGGCTCTCCTTGCAAGGAGAGGAGAGAGTGAAAGGGAGAAAGAGGGATTCGCGGAAAAGTGAGGGAGATAGACTTGGGAGATATGAACAGTCCACCTAGATTTGATACAATACAGGGACGGTCCACCTAGATTTGATACAATACAGGGACGGTGAGCGCAGGAAAAATTTCTTTTTTTTACATTAAAAAAATCAATTTTTTTTAGTTTGATCGATCAGTTGCTCCTCTTGACTCGACCTTGTCCAGCCCGCGAATCGTCTTGACCCGACCCTAAAAGAAATCTGGTTTGGCCTCTGATTTGATATCCTTTGATATATATATACATATATATTTAAGGATATCTAGGTGTGGATGCGGAAACCTTTTATATATATATATATATATATCAACTGTGGATGCCTGAACGTTGTTTCAGTAGGCTGATCGTTCACAAACCAATGTTTCCTACCAAATTTTGCTTAATTCTCTCTAGAATAGCAATTTATGCCCATTGTGTTTTTTGAATTTTTTTTTCCAAAAAAACAAAATTATTAAAAGCAGTCCAATTATTGAAGGGAGAACAGTCCAACACGTCATATAAAAGGAACAAAAAAAATTACTAAAGATATTAAAAACCGAAAATTAAAGAGCCTCACTGTCGGGGCCAGCGGCGGCCATTTGCAGAGAATCATGGGAAAAACACTTATTCATGTATTCATCAAAAAGTTGTGCAGTCGCATGTTAATTGCTTAAAAATTCGTACCCTTGTTGTAAAGTTGCTTTTTTGTTTTCCCAAAACATATAATAATCAGTAGTCAAGGATCCGTACCCACCACCACCCAGAGTCATCTTACATTCTCTCCCTTCCAAATTCTCCGGCAATAAATGCCACCTGTTAATTTGTTTCCAAGTCAACTTTGTTGGAGTCATCTGAAAGAAAAACTGGAAGTTTCTTTACTTTACATCTACATGGTAATGAAATTAATTGAGATTTTCAAACAAGATTCACGATAAATTTCTCATCTCCACGTCTGAATTCAAGCAGATCTTTGGAAAACAAAAAAGGAGAGCCTCTTACTATGGAATTACTGAAAAAACTTGGCCTTATTCGAACATTATTTCTTCAATATCGTTCAAAATTTGAGCAAAACCCGAGCAAGTTTGGATAACAAAATGAGCACGCAAGAACCACTCGTCTTTTAAAAGAATAAAGGAAATAGCAACATGATTTTAATGAAAGTAAGGTTTTGTTTGTTTATTTGTTTACTTATTTATTCATTCAGGAAACATCTAAGTCGAAAAGAAAGGACGATGCGCTCTTGGAGCCACTCATCTTTGAAAAAAGCTGGCCAAAGATCAAGTATAATTCTGCATTCACCACTAAGTGGAGTGGCAAACAAACTCTGGTGTTCCCTGTAGTGCGTGGAGATCCCAGAAGCTTTTTTCAGCTGGTGATTGAGCTAAATTACCAATGTAAATAGATTACTAGTCCTAATGTTTAACCTGTAAACAGGACTTCTGAGGAAGCAACATCAAGACAACTAATTACCAAAAATGCTGCCTTTTACTAAATTTAAGAGAGATGCTTTTTAGTACATCAGTTTAGCAAGATGAGAAGGGAAATTGAACAAAAAATACAAATTTACAGAAATTCTAGGAGTCTCCAAAACGATAACTAATGAACTGTAAGCTGTTTAATCAAATTTCAAACCAATGTTCTGATCGGTACCCAACGAAAGGAATCGTCTACACAGCATGTAGTCTGTCTATTTAAACAGCTTGTTTTTCTCGAGTAACTGAATCCCAGCAGACAGCGAACACATCCCACGTATGATCGACATAATTGTGTCCATTGCCATATCGTTTGGTCCCTAAAAGGAGTGGCGCGAGAGTTCCTCTTTTTCCCGTCTAGGGTTTCCTTGTTCACGCTTCTGCTTCTCTAGGGCCTTGGAGGACGACAGCCCAAATCCTGGAAAACGCCAGACAAAGCGTTCCTAGTAAGTGGAATTTGCAACAAGGGCATGCTCTTCGGCTCGCTGTTTGTTTCATCTAGTGGCTTGATTACTTTACTTCTTTCACTTCTTCAGTTTTCTATGATTCTTTTGAGGAACCCCAGTTGTTTTTTTTTGTTTGGTTGGATTGTTGATGATCCTTAGAATTATAGTTTGCTGTTTGTTTTCCCCCTTTTTGGATGTATTCTTTCTCACTTGATCAGTCTGTCGGCTGTAGTTTGCTGAACCGGGATCTTGGTAATGGTCGTAGTGGCTTCTTCAACTTGATTGGTTTCTTTGTTGTTTGACGCTGAATTGTGTGAAAGAAACTGAGAAATTTAAGTAATTGAGTCCTTGGTTGCTTGAGGTTATTCGTGCCTGCCTATTTTGCGGAATTTGGGGTGTTGGTATTCTTGGATTTTGGAATTTAGGAAAAAAGAGAAATTACTCTCTATGAATGGTCTTTTTTGTTCCTGTGTACGGCTTTAGATGTTTTTGGTTAAATAATCAATCCAATAGAGATGGCTTTTTGAATATTGTTTCTTTGTCCACATCCGCCGAAGTAAGCTTCGCAACTGAAGTGAAGTCATTGAAAATTTTAGGAACAAGAAGCATTTTTTTGTGAACTACATGGAGGTAATGAAATTTTAGGAACAAGAAGCATTCTTTTATGAACGTACATGGAGGGAAAGACGGATCACCATTAGGCAAGGGAAGCGATCTGTTCCCTTTCGAACCTTTGTTTCTGGGTAACTATGGTGTCTTAATGTTTTTATTTGCTCTACTTGGTCGAGCAAATTATGCTGCGTCCTTAACCATGTCAATGGATTAGCTTGCTAAACAGCTACTTTCACTGGCTTCATTTTCTTACAGTATGTATATGTGACAATTGTGCGTCTATGGTTTTCATGGTTTGTATGCAACTCTTGACCCAGGTAACTGCTAACTTGATGCCAGGTATCATCGGTTCCTTGCTCAACAACAGAGCCATTAGCATATAGCCAACCTTCAATGATGGGAGAAGAAAATACCATTAACAACTCGAATGTACGAAGGCCTGGTCTATTGAGAGATCAGGTGCAGTTGGTGAAGAGGAAAGATAGTGAACGTTATGAAATAGTTCCAATACCAGATCAACTGTCATTTGAAAAAGGTTTCTTCATAGTGATCCGTGCATGTCAGTTGTTGGCACAGAAAAATGATGGTATGATACTAGTAGGAGTTGCCGGGCCTTCGGGAGCTGGGAAAACCGTGTTCACTGAAAAAGTGCTTCATTTTATGCCTAGCCTTGCTATTATATCGATGGACAACTACAATGACGCTACTCGTCTTGTTGATGGGAACTTTGATGGTAATCTATGCTTTACCTTCAAAATGCTTGTATCCACGTTCTTCTTTATTAAACAATACTTTTCTTACATATAGCTAATGATGTAGTTTCCTGCTGGATTTAAGAATGGGTTTTAAACTATCTGCTCTATTAAAAAGTAATACTTTGTGTTGTTGTGTCAAGAAGTTATGACAAAGCTTGCACTGTGTTGATAAACTTGTGACAAATCGATATTCTGCCTTATGTCTGGCATGTATATTGAGTCTTGAGAGTTTGCATAAATAAGTTAGACATAGTCCTCAAGAAATGGTTCTAATATTATACTTCTTAGTGTTAATCAGTTGGAACATTCTTACTCCAACTGGATACCCAGCTACATGTGCCTGTTGTCCTTTTTGCCTAGTGTAGCTAACGTCTTTGTCTTTCTTCCATGTTATTGTCTAAGGCTCTAAACATGTCTCCCAACCAAAGGAGATTTCCCTAATCTCTATTTAAGATGGAAATGGACCAAAAAACGTACATAACTTGCAAAATCACATGGTACAATATGATCTACTTAGATTGGCTTTAGGCTTTCAAGTTTCAACTATGACACATAGGTATGGGTGATGGCATGAGACATGAGTACTTGTTGGGGTATGAGTACGAAGCATTTTAAAAAAAAAGATACAATTGTGTGTGTGTATATATATATATATATATATATATATATATATATAACTAGTGTATGCTGTTAGTGCTTTTATTTTTTTCTCGGCATCTTGAATTTACTTGTTTAGTTGTTTATACTTTATGGTTTATGAGAAATTTAGTCTTTATGATGAAACTTTTATTTAGAAGTTAAATTCAAGATACAAAAAGTTTTCATTAAGTCCCCTCATGAATACAGTCTTTATTGTAGTAGGTTCGGTAATTGGGCTGTCTATCTCTCTCTTTCCTTTATTACGCCTTTTTTTTGTTAATCTTCATTATTATAGCATTAAAATATAGGATTAACATTCATTATTACCATATCTTCATTATTACAACACTAAATATACAGTTATCCTTCATTATTACAGATAGCCACGGTATATGCAGGTAACAATAAAGAAACCTTAAATTTCAACCATATATGGTATTATTTTGACCGTACCCTAGTACCAGTACCCATACCAATGCCATACCGGGTCAGTAGAGGTACAGCTCCATTTGAGCAGTACCTGTGTGACATAGGCTTTCAATTATGGAGCAGGTTTTAGTATGTGCAAAGGTATAATGCTGATCTTTGGTGGTTTTGTGGTGCTTCATGGTACATGGCCTTTCTTTTGTTAGCTAACACTAGTTAAAACCTTATACCAGGCTGTCGTTAGGCTAAGCTAACCTGAGGACACTGGCTGCACAGTCAACTTCATTCATAAGATATGCAATTGAACCATTATGGCTTGTTTTGTACATTTCCATTTATATTCTGAAACTTACGGTCACAATGTGCCTGATTACTCAAATTTTTGGTAAAAAATATTCTGTTGACTCTTGTCTTTAATTCAAACTTGACACTTGAACCATGATAAATGAACGTGAACTCACAATCTCTGAATATTTGGTTGTGTGAGAAAGAGGGGAAAAGCTTTTATAGTTTTATTCCTATCTTATTCTCATTTGGAAGATGGAAGATTGTTTAACCTATTAGTTTACTTTCTGAAACATTCTTGACTGCAGGATGTAGTTGGCTACGTTGCTTTTTCTATCTGATATTTTGACACCATTTAGTTTCTTGGCTTTGGAACAGATCCACGCTTGACAGATTATGATACGTTGCTTGATAACATCCGTGACCTAAAACAAGGAAAATCTGTTCAGGTTCCAGTTTATGATTACAAGCTGAGCTGCCGAACAGGATACAGGTTAATGTCAATCTTTTCCCCTTGCATTGCTAATATGCATTCAAAAGTTGACAGTCTACAAAAAGTCAGTGTGCCTAATAAGTGACCTTATATTTTAGGACTGTTGAAGTTCCTACATCTCGAGTTGTGTTTATTGAAGGCATCTATGCACTAAGTGAAAAATTGCGCCCTTTTCTTGACCTTCGGGTATCGATTACGGGTGGTGTCCACTTTGACCTTGTTAAGAGGGTTCTGCGAGATATACAACGAGCTGGTCAAGAGCCAGAAGAAATAATTCATCAGATATCTGAAACGGTTCTTTCATTATTTCCCTGTGCTGTTTCTCGTTTATATGCCCTTTATGAATCTCATAGTATTTGAAAAAAACCTTTAGACTCAGTTCTTCTTTTCATTTTTTAGCATCAAACCCTGGGAGTGCAGCTTTGGATGACTTTTTTGTTATGTATCCTTGACAGGTATATCCCATGTACAAAGCTTTTATTGAACCAGATCTCCAAACTGCCCACATAAAAATTGTCAATAAGTTTAATCCGTTCTCAGGGTTCCAGAACCCCACTTATATACTTAAGGTCAGATTTTTCTAGCAGACTGTTTCATGTCTTGGTCAGCTTCACTTCTGGTGCAACGTGCAAGTCCTTCAGTGGATGTAGCTTTAGTGCTTATAAATCTAAATAATACTGCTTTGTATTATTGTAGTCACAAAAAGCTTTGACTGTGGAGGAAATCAAGGCTGTCATTCCCCATGAACACAAAGAGACCATGGAGGAGACATATGATATGTATCTTCTTCCTCCAGGTGAAGATCCAGAAGCTTGTCAGTCATACCTGAGGATGCGGAATAGGGATGGAAAATATAACCTTATGTTTGAGGTCTGTTCTTTTAATGAACTCTACCCTTTTTTTTCCAAATTGCAAATGACTTCCAAATAGATATTGATTCAGTGGTCTTTCCAAATTTTATTAAACATCACATAATGGCTAGATGTACATGAAAGGGCTGCTTTTCACATTCATGTTTGCAGGAGCAGAAGTTACTTTCTAATGGTTCCTTGAGCTAATTGCTAAGAATTTAGTTATTAGAGTAGTCGTTGAAGCTTATTCTTAATCTCAAAAGTTAGTATAGTATGGTTACTGTTGTCACCTATTTGTCTCATTAATTATGCATGTGTGCATAATGTGCTCATGTGGGTATGTTGTATGTTGAGGAATAGGGTTTGGGCACACAGAGTCGTGTGTATGGATATAGTGCCTGCTTCGGTGCATAGCATGCATCTGAAATTTTTTTATGACTTTTTTTGAAAAAAATTTGATTTTTCTTTTTGCGTATCGCATAGCATGAATGCCTGTAGTTGTTTTATGTGAAAAAAGTTAAATTTTAGGAGAAAAATAAAAACGCAACTATCTGCTCCACTAGGTATGCACCACGGGGCTTTCAGCATCATACTCTCATGCACCTCTTCAAACATATCATGGCAGTCAATCATAATGTGCCTGCCTTCTGAGGGTGCTCTTTATTCTTGGCAATATGTAGGGTATGCAGAAATGCTAACAGCTAATCTAGAATAATGGGTGGCTAGTTTAAGTAGTTTGTGACTTATTCCATGCTTAGCCTATGTATAAAATTCAACATATAAAAGAAGAGAAATTTTGGTTCTCATAGAACATGCGCAGGTTTGTATTGTATGTACACTACTTGAACTTCAAAGCAAATATGATTGGTGAACCACATAAGATGTTGGCATCTTCAGTCTGGAGATTGTTCTGGATAATAGTATCATCTTTGTAACATTAGTAGGGTAAGAAGTCAAGTAACATGTTTATCTCCAATTCTAGGCACTGTAAATAAATAATGCTTTGGACAGCTGTAAGTTTTCTTCGTCAGAAATATCCATATATTGATAGTGCAGTCCAAGCTGTCTTTAGTCAGAATAATATTGTCAAGGTTTTGTTATTGGTTATCATACTATCTTCAAAATAACAAATAACTATACCAGTGTAAATAGAGTAGATACTGAGACATAACACAGAAGTCAGAACTTAGATATCTGATTGAGACCAAGAAACGTGCATTAAACCGATTTTCCCGTTCCACAATTTTGAGTGCATGTTTGTTGTCATTAACTGTTCATCTTGGTCTAGAAACCCAGCCATGTGCATCTGATACACAAAAACTGCATGCAGATTATTGCAATCTCCAGAAAAATTTATATTAACACTTAATTAATAGAATTTCAGTCTCTATAAAATATCAAGTTAGCAATTAATTGATGGGGCTACCGTCGTTCAACTGCTGTAATTCCTACAGAGTATGTGGTACAAGAACATTTCTGTTGTGAATATTCTTTATAGATATTGATGTTTAAACGGTATTCTCACCTGTTATCTGTTTAATATTTTATTACATTTATGAAATTGAAAACAAGAAAAAAAATGAGTAGTTAGACCAAAGGCAAGTTAGCTTGCTTGGTTGCAAGAAAGATTTATCTTTTCTTGAATAAAGGGTTTTTGTGCTATCATATACTTGGTGCTGCATTGTCTACATGGCCTGTTTTCATTTTTTTCATGCTGCTATTGCTATCTTTCTTGCATTTCAGGAATGGGTGACTGATAGTCCCTTCATCATATCTCCTAGAATCACGTTTGAAGTAAGTGTGCGACTTCTTGGTGGATTGATGGCCCTGGGGTACACCATTGCTACCATCCTAAAAAGAAGCAGCCATGTCTTTTCTTATGATCACATTTCTGTAAAGATTGATTGGCTTGAGCAATTAAATCGCAGATATGTTCAGGTAAAATCACATTGTGGTTCTGTATTCACATTCTTTTGAGAAACTTCACCCTTTCGCTGTCTAGTTTCTCTTTCAAGTTTCAAATTTAAGACTTCGAAAATATGCTTACGGGTGCTAGGAACACTTTGTTTATGATTTCTGAAGATGGTTTGTGTTATGCTACTACCTTTCAACTAGGTGATGTTTTCCATGTATGTTGGAAATACTAGTGTTGTTGATTCATGAAGCTAATGGTTTTGTTTTCCTAGTTCCATCTCACCACAGGGTAGCAGTTTTGAACACCCAAATCAGTACCATGCTTATGTTTCTCATGATCTCAACACTGGCCTTTGCAAGCTCAGCAAGGACTTCCAGGCTTGACTTTGCTCAAGATCCAAATTAACTTGACATAGTATGCAGACAAATCAAATGCATGTATTTGTGCAACTAACAGCTGACAAATTGCCAGTTCATCTATGTTCTTTTTTGCTGTAATTAGATTCAAAGTTTATTTGCTGAATTATGGCCATATATATTCACATAAACTGGAAGTTGGAACTTGTACTCAAAGTACCATTAATTGTCTTTAAAGTGGAAAATCTAGTTAATGTAGGTTCTGGAGCTAATTGATGGAGTCCTGTAGAGACCACGCTACCTTCTGCTGTATTTTCTCACCTACCCACCCTTTTTTTCCAGATTATGCAGAACAATCCTACAAATCTAAACTTAGTTGTACCGACTTTTTAACAGTCCTTGTCTAATTGCAAGCCTAAAGTAGCATCCATACCTTTGTGTGTAATCTTGTTTATGGATGCCTAATGTGAAGCAAGTATGTCGATTCATGGCTTTAACCATACAGCGAAGCACTTATGTGCTGGTTATCAAGGCTTTCACTATACAGTGAAGCATATATTTTGGTTATTAAGTCTTTCACTAACTTAAAATTATGCAATGGGGAAACTCTGCAGGTACAGGGCAGAGACCGTTTGGCTGTAAAAGAGGTTGCAGAGAAGCTGGGTTTAGATGGTTCATACATTCCGCGTACTTACATAGAGCAGATTCAGCTGGAAAAGCTTGTAAATGAAGTTTTGGTAGGAGGAATATTATGAGATAAATTGATCTTTTGAAATTTTCCCCCTTTCAGTTGTGTGATTGACTTCAGCTGTCAACCTCTGTGCAGGCTTTGCCAGATGATCTGAAAACGAAGCTCAGCATTGATGATGATGTAGCTTCAAGTCCAAGGGAAGCACTGTCAAGAGCTTCTGCTGATAGGGTGGCCATGAGAAAAAATCTTAAGAGGTTTTTTAGTCCCTTTAATGTTGTTTTGTATATCAAACTTTGTATATTCCTGGAACATCTTTTTGGGTAATAGATGAAGGATTGGTGTCAGAAATATATGCACCTTAAAGTTACTGGATTTGGTTGGCTTCTACCATACTAAAATAACTGTGCGCTTTAGGAGAGCATGATGCTGGAAAGCTTAAAAGTTGAACTCTTTTCTTGTTCTTGATTTCTAGGGGCACTTTCGCTTAATAATTTGTTCTTTTTCTGCTAGCAGCCTGCCTCACTCCTTTTCAACACACAGAGACAAGCTTAAAAGTTGGAACTCTTTTCTTGTTCTTGATTTCTAGGGGCACTTTCCCTTAATAATTTGTTCTTTTTCTGCTAGCAGCCTGCCTCACTCCTTTTCAACACACAGAGACAAGAACCTTGCTAACTTGACAAGGCTTACGGTTGGCACTAAGCGTGTTGAGATCAGGGGCCTTGACTCACCTGCTCCTTTGCCCAACCAGGTTAGTTTTTTCAATAAGAGAATTTGCTCACCGAAGGCACACTACCGATTATGGATTTTTTGTTGGTTCATTCATTCTGAAATTTTTCTTTTTGTCTCCATGTATGATCTGTTTTTCTCTGATGGCTGTGTGAGCATATGCATGTGTGCGGCTTGACTGGTTCAAGTCCATCAGTGTATTGAAAACCGCATCTATCACTTATCTGGACAGAGTTTATTAGCAATGAACCAGAGATAATTGTTTGCATTGATGAATATAACTGGCAGTTCTGTCAACACCCTTTCTTTACAATATTCTGTGTACCTGACTGGAAAGCATTCATCTGAGTTCAGTTACAAGACATTGCTAGATATATATCCTAACTGAACTTCTACTTGTAGGGAATGATAACTCAGCTTTCTGAGCAGATATCCACACTCAATGAGAGAATGGATGAATTCACATCGAGAATAGAAGAGCTAAATGCCAAGCTAACCACCAATAAATCTTCAACCAGCCAACAGAACCTGAACCTACAGGTAGAAGCCTGCAATGGTTCTCTTCCAACTTCGCATTACTTATCTGGCTATGGAAATGGAGCCCTACATACTTCCTCCTCTGTTCCTCAATTTTCGAAGGAATCACCTCTGATGGAAGAGGTAGAATTTTCATCCATCCATTTCAACATTCTGTTGTAATTGTGCCCTTATTGGTGGTTTCATTTTGATCCCAGATAACAATGGTTGCACGTGGCCAACGCCAAATTATGCATCAACTAGACAATCTCAGCAGCTTCCTCCATGAAAATGTAGGTCAGAGAAATCGTCAAAGCAGAGTTGAGGTTAGCCATGGGAGAACTGATGTTGGTCTCATTGGGGTTTCACTAATTACCATGCTGGCAGTTGGTGGCATTAGTGCATTACTTTTGAGAGGCTACCGTAGTCAGTGAATCCTTAGAAGCTATACAGTTGTCTTCTTTCGATTCAATCAGCAGCCAAATGTCGATTTTTCTTTACTTTTTAACCCTCTTTTATGTTCATTTAGATTTATAATGGGAAGGTAATTAATTCATGGGCATTGTAAACAGGAGGATGGGGCCAAGAAAGGAAAGGTGATCCTCAATCCTTGAAATGAAATCTGTATATCTTCATTGATAAAATAGTAATTGGTAAAATAAATTGTATTTGGTGGGGCATTGTACTTGCTTAGAGAGAGAGAGGGGAGAGAGGTTTTTGGGGCAATTCTCATGCTTGTCGTGGGGTTGAAACTTCTATCCTGTCATCTCTGTTGGTTTGCTTTTGGTAAAAAATTCGCCTATTATTCTGAATTGACTGGATAAATCATGTGTGAAGTGACTGGATAAATCATGTGGGTTCAGTATGTAGATATACTTAAGCCTCGATACCCAAATTTCAACCAAATTATGTTTTGAGTCTTAGTGTTTGTGCCTCGTGCATATGCTCGTTCTCAGTTGAATCAACATCAATTTTCATTGATTTGATGAAGCTTGATTTGATGCTTCAGTTGAAAGATGTAAATGCGCGTTATAAATTCGTTTGGAATACCTAAATGTTCTGTCATGAATAGGGAGAGACTTCGGTTGGAAGGTGTAAATGACATTGAAGATCTCTATCCTCAAGGTTTGGTTTGACAGCGTGGAGATCTTGAACTGGAATTAAGTTTTTGGAAAGGTGTTTCCAGAAGTTAGTGGAACGGAAATTTGCTACCCATTCCATTTTTTGCTCACTGTTTTATGGAATCGGATAAAGATTCCACGTAATTTGTTTGCTAGTTTGATGGTCATGAATGGAGATGATCTGGAACTGTCACAATGTGATTTTTTTTTAAGGGGGTCGGCGATGCAAAAAGCATTCCCATTGTTTCACAAATTTATTGGAAACTTTGGGGAGATAAGGAAATTTTCAACGACGGTAACTAACTGTGACCACCAGGGACCCTCGTTGGTTTTCTCTCTCTTGATTCTTCTCCATTTGCCACCGTCTCTCTGGTCCTGTTCGACCAACGTCGACAGTCGACACACCAGAAGGAAGCAAAATGGGCGGCAAAAGATGAGTCTCAAAAGATCCATTATATGTTCAGGTTTATGGCCGGAAAGTCCTAGTTTTAGTGACAGTCAGATGCCCCCTGTGCCTCCATGATGGAAAGGACATTGCCAAGAAGGAGAGGCATTCAACTCTTCAATCTGCAATAGGTTTGACTGAAACTCGACCCCTGCTCTATCCTTACTGAATTCCAGCAAGAGTGGAAAATTAGAACTTTGGTATTTCTGAATGCAGGAAAGTGATTGGGGCGAGATATTACTTCAGTGGCTTTGAAGCTGAAGAAGGGGCGCATACTATCAAACATGATTTAGACAAACCTCAAAACCATAACTCTGTAAGAGATGCTTCTGGTCATGGTAGTCATACGGCATCCATTGCTGCTGGTCGATACGTCTGGAACATGAATTTTAATGGACTGGGAGCAGGAGGGGCAAGGGGAGGTGCTCCTCTAGCTAGAATTGCAGTTTACAAGAGCTGCTGGGACTCTGGGTGCTATGACGCTGACTTGCTTGCTGCATTCGATGATGCAATGAAGGATGGAGTTGACATTGTATCCCTCTCCCTTGGTCCCAATTATCCTCAGGGCGACTATTTTCTAGATGCCATCTCAATTGGATCTTTCCATGCCGTGACCCATGGAATCGCCGTTGTCACGTCAGTTGGAAATGAAGTCGGCTGTCCGACCAAGGAGAAAACCCAAACCAAAAAGCCAGGAATTTCTAGTCAGTCGTCGGCCTCTCTCTCTCTCTCTCTCTCTCTCTCTCTCTATCTAAATGACTCTCTCTCTAAATGAAAAACTCTGTAGACAGGTTTCCTTTTTTTTTGCTTTCTTTTGGTTTCAAAGTTTGGGGTCCAACGTCCGGCTGGACGCCGGTTGTCGACGGTTTTAGTGATATATATACATATATTTTTTATGTTGGATGGCTTGGAAAACCTAAGGCTGTCTGTTTTTCATTTTCATTTTTCTTCTTTCTGTCAGAGGCTGTCGTTCGTTTTAGTTGCTGTGTCTCTCTCTCTTTCTCTTAATCTCTCTAACTATTTCGGGGCCTGAAAGAGGCTTTCAGCGACCGAACCATTGATGTAGAGGGTTTCAGGCACTGAATCCTCTCCGTAGAGGGCTTGGGTTGTCGTAAACCCTCGATGTGGAGGGTTCCCTGTGATTTTTTTTTATTTTTTTCTTTCACTAGATAAAGAGGGGCTATCACAGCAGCTCCTGTTCCGGTGGCAGTCATCTGCATCATGTTTTTTTTACGTCTGCTGTCGAGGAACGTGGCGTGATCAGGTGGGTGAAGATCGGGTGTTCATCTAGCTGGTGATGATCCAGCGGGAGGCAAGGCTCCATTTTCTGATGTCTGGATTTCATCCCACTCCTCGTTCTGGAAAGAAATTTCTGATTATCTTCAAGGGATATTTTTTTTCCATCCCCAGATTAATGAAATCTGAAATGGATCTCAAATTTTTTAATTTTATTTAGTAGTCTACAAGAAATTTCTAAGCAAGCAAACACGCCCCAAGCTTTTATGTTGAAACTTGGCAAGCATGTTCACTAGTTGAACACATAACTTCCTTTTTTGTTACGAGCACAATTTTGACCCTAACCAAGATGGCCAAGAGAGTGGCTGAGGCCAAGCCAAAGGCTCGCAATATGGGCAGAAGTCGCGGCAAGGCTGGCCGAAAGTCGGCTGATGAGTAGGAAAAGTGAAGGACGAAGGAGGCCGCGACCCTACGCACGACCGAGGGAGGCCACAAGCCGAAGGAGAAAGGTGCGGGCGCGGTCGATAGTGCCAAGAAATGTTCGTCCGAGCAGGGCCGAACTAAGGAAATGGAGGCAGCAGCAGGACACGCGGCCAACAACGGGCGCCGACCAAGGAAGCGTGGCATGCGCAAGACCGGCAGCGCCGGTAGACACTCAGCCAAGAAAGGCTGAGCAAGGTAGGCCAACTCCAAGTTGGAGGTGTTGGCCTAGACAGTTGGAAATGAGGATAATATCTCCCAAGGTTGGCGAGGATGTGAGCTTAGGGAGGTTAATTGAGTATTTGAAAGTGCTACAGTGGGAGGTGAGGCCGGAGCAGCTACGGCCAAGTACTGATAGCCAACAATAGAGCTTCAACGCAGACAAGGAATAGGGACAAGACCTACAACCGACTAAGACAAAATCTAACCCAGCGTTGAGTCCAACCCATGTCCAACGAGGTAGCCTAGGACCCGACCTAGGCAAGTTAGAGGCTGAACCCACATGGGTGAAGCCGACGTTCATAAACTCCGAGTCTGGGCAGCACCCAGATAGTACCCCACCTCGAGCTCACAAGGCTCGAGGTTCAGTCTTTTCGAGACATCTCGTCTCAGGTTTCCTTTTATGTTTCATTCTTAGTTATTTGCTTGCTTTTGATGTACCGTCTCGGGTTAGGCTTTAGTGAACTGAGACATATGAAATTATATAAGCTCTCTATGTACGTTGTTTTGATGAGGCTGAAAATGAATAAAAGTTGAAGTTCGTGTGTTTGTCTCTCTCTTCCGCTCGCCCCTTCACCGGCGGTGACCGGAATCCTAAAGAATCCAGCCCGTGGTTCTGGCTGAATTGAAAAGATGTGAAGACAGTCTTAGGAGGCTGCCGGAAAACCTATCATAGAAATTCGTGAGCTTAGATCTCTTCCAATCTGTCAGGAAGAGCCTCTTCTGGCTTGGGCTCTTACCCAATTTTTTGGTTTGCCCTCTTTGCTCTTGGTTGAAGTCTGTTTTGGCTTCAAGGGTTTTACCAATGAGTATATGAGCTGCTATGATTTGGAGATTCTTCTTTGGGCTCATGACTATGGGCTTGCCAATCTCCTCAAATCTGACATAGGCATTGTCTCGCACTCTAGGGTGGCCTTCCATGAAGTTGGAAACAGCCTGGGCTTCTTGGATCCTTCGGCTAGAGCATCCTTTGACTTTTCTCTAGCTTTGGAACTAATGCTTTCTGTTTTGAGGGATAGTTCTTCATTGGCTTGCTTTTGCTACTCCCTCCTCAAATTTTCCGTAGGGCAGATCTCCTCCTTGGACTTGCTGTAGCCACCCTCCTTAGGATGCGTTTGATCTAGAATGGCGAAATTTGGCTCCCATCCTTGTTGCGGTTTGGGGTTGCCTTCACTTTCTAATCTTGTCCTCATTTTAATGAGGTCTTGATGACTTGTCTTGCTCTCCCCACTTAGCTCTTCATCGGGCAATGTCTCAAGATTGCCGATTGGCTGGACCCCTTATTTCCTTAGTTCAGGCTGTTTACTGGGTATAGCCAGGATTGGGACAACTAACATGGATAATAGCTGAGTGACGTAACCTATTATAAACTTTTCAGTAGGGCGTCGTTCAGCTTTGTAGGCTCATTTATCCGCATAGGCCTGCTGGTACACCTTAGGCTTTTTGAGTTTGAATTTAGAGATATGATAACTTGTTTTGGTGCTTGTGGTTGCCCGAGATGGCATGCCATTTCCAATCTTCTGCTGACTGTTACGTTGCTCTTCCGCTAGTTACTGCGATGTGCCATTTGCAAATTTATGCTCAGGTTTTGGTTCTTTGGCTGGCTTCGACTGA
Source organism: Nymphaea colorata (assembly GCF_008831285.2). Lineage (NCBI taxonomy): Eukaryota > Viridiplantae > Streptophyta > Magnoliopsida > Nymphaeales > Nymphaeaceae > Nymphaea > Nymphaea colorata. The sequence continues at coordinate 7,540,441 of NC_045140.1, forward strand.
GTGTTGGCCTCGAAATTTTGCCGAATGCAATTCCTCGATAGCAAGCCAGCTCTTCCTCACGGTGCAATTTCCCTCGATCCCGGAGGAAAATTAGAGGCCGGTTGAAGCATTCGGGAAGACCGAGAAGGGAAACCCGCCCGTGGTTCTGGCGGATTAGTACTTTACGGTGTCGACGTCCGACTGCAAGAGTTCAAGTGGGTACCGATTAATCTCCCTGGTTCCCTCCCCCTCTCGCAGAAATTCAAGGCCCAGCCTAGTACCATCGGAGACTCCACTTTTCTCTGCAAAACAACTACAGAAGAGGCAGAGGATTCGAGAGAAAAGCTATGGTCGTAGCAGGCTTCTCACGGAGATATGATTGTGCGGTCCAATGGTTTGATCGGTAGACGGCCAGTCGAATCCATTGGGTCTCACAGTTGATCAACGTGAGTCCCCCGCTACAAGAGCGCCTCCCAAATCCCAATAAACGTCCAGTGTAAGGCGCCAATCAAAGCAGATTGATTCCGGTCAGCCAACCTCAAATTTATGCAAAAGACCACTCTCGGCTTGGCTGGAACGAACCAGCAAGTTGGGCAGAAGGTTCAAGCCATTTCCGAAGGAGTATGTGGCGGAAATTACCCCTAGAGTATCCAGTTAGGATCGCCCCTGGGCTAAGCTTTCTCCCCGCCAAATATCCGCCCAATCGGACTTCAGACGGTTGAGAACTCACATCAGCCGGAATCCTCACTTCGGAAGTCTTTAAACCGAGCGGCAAGCGGAACTTGGAAGTCAAATATGAAGCGGTGGTCTTGGTGGAATCCTGTCTAAGTTTTGGCCTGGTCTTTGGTGGAATCCTCACAAGTCACAACCCAGCAATTAGACCAATAAGATCATCCTGATCTTGGTGGAATCCAGTCCAAGTTTCGGCCAAAAAGGGCTACAGGTGGCTGAGTTCCATCACCGGCCGACATTCCCAAGTCGAGCAGTGGTTCTAGCAACCGCTGCTCACTTTTGGGCAACCACCGAGCGGCTATCGCACTTCCCATTACCCATCCCCAAATTACCCTTGGCAACATTTACAATTAATTGATTAATGCCTAAGTCAAGGAAGGCAAATCAGTCCCGGCAGTGAGTTAATTGATTAATGCCTAAGTCAAGGAAGGAAAATCAGTCCCGGCAGTGAGTTAACGAGCTGAAAGCAGGACCCAACCCGTTGGCACTCGTTCCTCTTCCCACCTCTTCAGCTACCACTCATTGAAACGAAAGTTACAAAACTCTCAAGCACCATCGATCCCCCATTCATCATGCCACGTGTCACCATCAAATGCCCCTAATGCCACTCGCATATCACAACCTCCAAAGGCATTAAATCCCTTTCATCGCACCATCATTGTAGGTTAAGGTGAGTCACTAACCTCTCTTGCCAAGTGTCCCGCCCTCCTACCCGTTGGCTTCCCCAACCTTGTGACCGTTCCTAAAGACACACGAGCTCAAGGGACTTCATTCCTCAGCTCGCCACCTAGCCTCCCCTCTTCATTAATCCTCTAGATATTCCCCACTCCATCATTTACTAGCCATGTGCTCTTAACTTCATTCCAATCAGGTATGACCTTTAGATTGACCACCTAGGCATAACCGAACCCCTTGATTATCCCTTCTCCTCACGTTCATCATTCCTAACCCAATTCATTAACCAGCCCAAATTATTAGCCCCTCCTCATTAACCTCTAGCCGTTACTTCCCAATATCACACAAGCCATCCTTTAGCCCTCTCCTAAACGAAACTGTCATTCATAGTAGCCCACCTAGTCTTCATCCTACTCGAACTCACTCACCTAGCTGAGCTCATTAGACCCAATCGGCTCTACCTAAGCTTAACTTATTTCACCTATATCGAGCTCACTTCCTTCACTTCCGAGCTCGACCTATCCCCATTGGAGTCCCTTAGTTAGGTCTTTTCTCCAAGGCTCAGATTGCGAGTAGCTTCAAGGCGTCGACACTTCTAAGCAGGCTGACCGCATCCAGCATTATCGACGCTTCCATGCCGAGCCTTGTCGGCCAGCACTCATCAGCGTCCAGGCGTCCTCGGCCAGGCGGGCCAAGTCCTCTCATCCCCAGTTGCTGCAATATCCGAGAGTAGCTTATAGCTACTAGGTTTCACTCGGATTCCTCTGCTGCTTGGCCGAACCATCTCCGGCCTCGTAAGATTCTCCACCCCTATAGAACGAGGGATCTGGGTGTACTTTGCTTTCTAAACCGGCTTCTTGCCTTAGCATCTGTCGGCGGTCCCTCTGAGGCTCATGGCCAAGGACACGACTGCGGGATCGCTTGATTACCTGAGGGTAGGGTGTGGTTTGGCCATTCCCTAGATATGAATGTGCATGGTTTGCAGAGTGAGATGTGAGAGTTCATTTGTATCACAAACAATTATAAGGCCTTTAACCCCCTTCACTTGTAGTGGGCATTAGACCTTGGGAGGGAAAATCCTCACTTGTATCTTTAACCAAGGTTGATTTTAAGTCAGGATTGCTGTCCGACAGGGCATCATTTGTAATTTTAACTTGTCTAGTTTGGACTTACGACTCCCTTGAGAGATTCTGGGATAGGGCCGACACTCGGGCAGCAAGATCGCCAACGCCGGGTCTAGGTTCCCAATGTTTGGTATCAGAACCAGGTTGGGAGGCAGTCGTACAACTTAAGTTGGTTGTTTTCAGCAGTTTCAGTTTTTAGTAGTTGCTTGCAGTAAGTGTCAGTCCAGTTGCAGTGTGAAGGCTGTTTAGAGAATCATACCGACCGACTGTAACAGTTGTATTAGACTGGATTTCAAATTGGTTTTTTTTTTTCTGTTTCCAGCGGTTTGGCTAGTCGGTTTTCAGTAGGAGACTTAGCAGGTTTTGTAGTTGGTTTTCCTTTATATTTCAGCAGTTTGCAGCTAGTAGAGATTTTGGTTTTTTGTAGGACAGTAGCAGCGTGGTGTCAATATTGTTGCATCCTTCCAATTTTGGGCAGATTAGAAGTGAAGCATAATGTTGCAGTCAAGGTGAAGTGTGAACAGTCCGACTTGATCAGATATTAGAGTCAAGTTATTTTCTGGTGATCTGAGGACAAACCCTATACCAACCTATTCGTCTATATCTCAGGCATACTCTATCCAAATTTGGTGCAAAACGGAGTTTGTTTGACACAACAAATATCACCAATTTCAGCATGCATATTACAGTTTCAGTGAAACCAGAAACTGTGCTGGATTCTCGAGGCCGGCGTTGTCAGCTCCAGTGTCAGAATTAGTCGAGCATAGGCTCATTGGAAGCGCCTGCATGTCAAGAATTTCCAGTCCAAATTTCAGAATATTTGGGAGTTGCAGCTTGATAAATATGAATTTTTGAGTGAACCCCTATCGCTGGAGGGTTCCTACGCGGCTGAAGGACAAGCGACACACTCAGCGACCCAGGTCCAGACGTGACTCCGGAGCACGATTTTTACTGAAGCAGACTTGGAAGTTAAACTTGGTGGCATTGGATTCATTAACATGTCTAGTATTTTACTACCAAGTTTCATAATTTTTGGAGATCTGGTTGCGAAGATATTGAATTTACAAGTGATGTCAGTTTTCTGATGAATTTCCTGCGACTAGCAAAATGACAAATGGTTTTAGTGGTGTGAGCAATTTTTTAGATTTGGCTTTTAGCAGTCAGTTTCCTTTTTAGTTGTTAGCAGTAGCAGCAGTTTGAATTCGCAGCAATCAGTAGAAGCTTTGTTATTTTTTGGAGTGACAGCAGTTTGTGTATTCTGTGAGCCATTTGCCCCCCTCAATAAGGCTGAATTTTAGCATACGGGGCGAGTTAGTACGAACCATCCACACCAGTGGATTCGTAAATAATTTGGGCTTAACCCAAACTTTGGTACCCAGAAAAGAAGCAATTTACAGATTTGCCCAAGAGTCGCCAATGCTAGCTAGCAAGTTCCAGTAAGCATAAAAGATGTCCTCTTGGTATGAAAGTGAGGAAGAGGCTAGATCCTCTTATGACTGCAGCTCAGATGTAGAAAGATCCTTTCACGAATATGAGCAATACTCCGCTAGTGAGACTCACGGTTAATCTAGTAGAGAATATAATGAGGATTATGGCGAAGTAAGCCCATATAATGAACCAAACATCGGGAGTGAATCTCATGAGTAGTAGGAGGAAGAGCCCTATGAGGAAGGTGTGTACGACTATAGGGCGCAATTCTTAGAGGAACAGGCCAATAAGAAGCACCACTCGGACTATGAGTGCACTTGGGCCAAAACGAAGGTGTATCATGATCTACATAACTACTCCTTGGCAAAAGTCACAATCGGGGGTAGACAAGAAAAGAATCCTAGGGAAAACTATAACCCGAACTTTCGAACAAGCTATACAGCTACCTCGTGACTACGGTTCTAAAATGAAGCAAGCTAGTCTAGTGTTTATTGAAAGGAGGAAGACAGGATGGGTAACGCTGTAATATCACAAGGGGCCGAAAAAAATACTACCGCATGGGAAGGCTTTCCAAGGACTGTTGCCTAGAGACTATGAGCCAGAGTATGAACATAATAACCAAAGGGAAGGTAAGGAGAAATTCAAAACACCCATGAAGATAAACTTGTCTTAAGGAGGGTGGTACTGTTACGAGCCATCTTGGCCAAGAGACTTGCTGAGGCGAATTCATGGCAAGGCTGGCCGAAAGGCGGCAGCTAAGCAGGAAAAGCGAAGGACGAAGGAGGTCGCGGCCCTACGTGTAGCCGAAGGAGGCTGCAAGCGAAGGAGAAAGGTACGGGCGCGGTTGATAGTGCCAAGAAATGTTCGGCCGAGCAGAGCTGGACTAAGGAAATGGATGTTGCAGCAGGACGCGCGACCAACAACGGGCAACAACCAAGGAAGCGTGGCGCGTGCAAGTTCGGCAGCGCCGGGAAACACTCAGCCAAGAAAGGCTGAGCAAGGCAAGCCACTCTAAGTTGGAGGTGTTGGCCTAGACAACTGGAAATGAGAAGAACATCTCCCAAGGTTCCAAGGCTACAAGCTTAAGGAGGTTAACAAAGTACTTGGAAGTGCTATAGTGGGAGGTGAGGGCGGAGCAGCTACGGTTAAGTACGAACAGCCAACAACAGAGCTTCAACGCGGACAAGAAACAGGGACATGAAATACAACCGGCTAAGGCAAAATCTAACCCAATGTTGAGTCCAACTATGTCTAACGAGGTAGCCTAGAGCCCGACCTAGGCAAGTTAGAGGCCGAACCCGCACTGGTGAAACCGACGTTCATAAACTCCGAGTCTGGGCAGCACCCATACAGTCCCCCACCTCCGGCTCACAAGGCTCGAGAGTTCAGTCTTTTCGAGACATCTCATCTCTGGTTTTTTTTTATGTTTCGTTCTTAGTTATTTGCTTGAACTGTTTTAATGTACTGTCTCGGGTTAGGGTTTAGTGGACTGAGACATGAAACTATGCAAGCTCTCTATGTACATTGTTTTGATGAGGTTGAAAATGAATAAAAGTTGAAGTTCGTGTGTTTGTCTCTCTTTTCCTCTCGCCCATTCACCGGCAGTGACCGGAATCCAAAAGAATCCAGCCCATGGTTCTGGTTGAATTGAAAAAGTGTGAAGACGGTCTTAGGAGGCTGCCAGAAAACCACCTTAGGCGACTTTCATCCTCTGTGCAATTCCCAGACAACAAGCAAGCTCTTCCTCACGGTGCAATTTCCCTCGATCTCGGAGGAAAATTAGAGGCTGGTTGAAGCATTCGGGAAGACCGAGAAGGGAAACCCGCCGGTGGTTCTGGCAGATTTGTACTTCACGGGTGTTGACGTCGACTGCATGAGTTCAGGTGGGTATCGATTAATCTCTCAAGTTCCCTCCTCCTCTCGCAGAAATTAAGGCCCAGCCTAGTACCATCGGAGACTCCACTTTTTCTCTACAAAACAACTAGAGAAGAGGTAGAGGATTCGAGAGAAAAGCTACGGTCGTAGCAGGCTTCTCACGAAGATATGATTGTGCGGTCCGAAGGTTTCATCGATAGAGGCCGGTCGAATCCATCGGGTCTCGTAGTTGATCAACGTGAGTCTTCCGCTATAAGAGCACCTCCCAAATCCCAATAAACGTCCAGTGTAAGGCGCCACGCAAAGGAGATTGATTCCAGTCAGCCAACCTCAAATTCATGCAAAAGACCATTCTCAGCTTGGCTGGAACGAACTAGCAAATTGGGTGGAAGCTTCAGGCCATTTCCGAAGGATTCTGTGGTGGAAATTACCTCATAGAGTATCCAGTTTGGATTGCCCTGAGCTAAGATTTTCCCCGCCAAATATCCGTCCAATCGGACTTCAAACGGCTAAGAACTCGCATCAGCCGGAATCCTCACTTCGGGCATCTTTAAACCGAGCGACAGGCGGAACTTGGATGTCAAATCTGAAGTGGTCCTTAGTAGCTCACGACTCAGCAATTAGACCAACAAGATCACCCTGGTCTTGGTGGAATGCAGTCCAAGTTTCGGCCAAAAGGGCTACGGGCGGCTGAGTTCCATCACTGGCCGGCATTCCCAAGTCGAGTGGTGGTTCTAGTGACCGCTGCTCACTTTTGGGCAACCACCGAGCGGCTATCGCACTTACCATTACTCATCCCCAAATTACCCTTGGCAACATTTACAATTAAGTGATTAATGCCTAAGTCAGGGAGGGCAAACCAGTCCCGACAGTGAGTTAACGAGCTGAAAGGAGGACCCAACCCGTTGGCACTCGTTCCTCTTCCCACCACCTCATTAAAACGGGAGTTACAAAACTCTCAATGACTATCATTCCCAGCCATCCATTATGCCACGTGTCACCATCAAAGGCCCCCAAGGCCACTCATATATCACAACCTCCAAAGGGATTACAACATGAAGCAAAACAGGGATTACAACATGAAGCAAAACAGGTCTTTTGAGAGGGATATAAATCAAGAGAGAACAAAACATCATAATAACTTCTGTTAAGACTAATCACGCCTAAAAATGATTACAACTTAAAGCAAAACGGATCATTACTAAAGTCTCGATCCAAACTGACTGAACATAATTAGTTCCTAATAAACCCAAATATAACGTAAAACAAACATAACATAAGACAATGCTAACAAAGCCTAAACTAAAACAGAGTCTAACATATTACTCCCCCCTTTTGAAAAACACCATGTCCTCAAGGTGTGAATAATGGAAAATGAGATGTGATGTCTTCGCTATCTTCTTACGTTGTTGGTGCGTCTTCATTGGATAGCCATTCCATAAGCCATTGGTGACACCACTTGTCGTTTACCTTTACCTTCCTCATGCCGATGCATCGAAAAGGTGAAAGGTCAGTTGCTTCTTTAAAGATGGGGGCAGAATCGATATCTTTGTCGATGGGACCATTGGTGCATTGCTTCAGTTTGGATACATGGAATACTGGATGTATAGAGCTTTCTTCGGGAAGTAAGAGCTCGTAAACAAGTTTACCTACCATTGGTTGATTTTTAAGGCCCAATGTAATGAGGGAGCAGCTTCTGCTGTCCAGCTCCTCTCAAGCATATGGTACGGCTGGTCGCAATGAAAGCAGATTCCTCATCGACTTATCCTGCTCGACCGGATAAGTGGTGGGTGGTTGTAGGGTGCACAACGTGTTGGACGTACGTTTGATGCTTAGGAAACGACAGTGCTTTCCTTCGGCTATACGTGCTACAGCAAAACAAACATGCTGAGTGGAGGGTTGCAACGCTTGTAATTCAATATGTAATTCTTCCTTAAGGCTGCTGACAAATGCTCAGGCGAGAGCCTCGACTGGCCACCTTCGAACCATGCTGCTAGTTTCTTCAAACTGCTCTTGGTATTTCACCACACTTTTTCTTTGATGTATCTCAGAAAGTTCTGCATTGTAATCCACATATATCGAAGGTCCAAATTGAGCAGTCATACCGGCCACCAATCCCTGCGAGTCGAGTTGTCCTTGCTGTGATAGCAACCATCAAAACCATCAGATGGCAAGTCCTTCAAAATTCATAACAGTGTGACTTTCATCGCCTCCAAAATTCCTTGGCACTCAAAGAACTGTTTGGCCTTGTAGATCCAACTGTGCAAGTCGTCCCCATTGAAGCAAGAAAAATTGATCTTGATGCGCTTATATTTGTTTAATTCTCCTCCCCCATACTGAAGGTTGGGCAGTGTCGACGTTGGGCTGCCATTATTTTCCAGTGAGTGCATGTTGCCCGAAAAAACGGCTCCCCCCGTGGCTGTTCTGACGCCTGTGCCGGTAGTGCCAAAGGTGCTGAAGGAAATGCGGAAGCCACAATTGGCATTCGGCTGCTATGGAGGCAAAACATCTCCCACCATGCTGCCACTGCCACAGGTGGCCATGGAGGCCCGCGCCCGACAGCGGGCTGAGGAAGGATTCGCCAATGACCGTGTGAAGGGGTGGTGATGGCAGTGTCACAGCTGGGTCGGGCGAATTGTAGTTAGACTAGACGGCAACACGGAGGCCGACAGTAACAGTGGCTTGGATGGCACTGTGCAGTCTGGTTTCGGTGTCGGCTTGCGAGCACTTCATCGTCTGCTCTCCTCTGTCCAACCACGATGTGCTTCAAGGGAAGCGAGCATCACGTTGTCTTCAATGGTGGTAGTGGGATCCGTACACCAGTTGATAGCCTCCTTGACCAACTGTTGCATGAAAGAAGAGGAAGGAAGCGAGAGGGAGAGAAATCAAGATAGAAAACAAAACATCATAATTACTTCCATTAGGGATAATCACGCCTAAAAAGGATTACAACATAAAGCAAAGTGGGTCCCAGGTCCCGATCCAAATTGACTGAATATAACTGGTTCCTAATAAACCCAAATATGGCTGGGGGGGACTGCAGTTAGACTAGAGGGCGTCACGGAGGCTGGCGGTAACAGCGGCTTGGATGGCACGGTGCAGTTGGGCTTCAGTGTCGGCTTGCGAGCACTCCATCGTCTGCAATCGACGGTTGACTTCGATGATAGTTGACTCCGTCCAAGCACGATGTGCTTTAAGGTCAGCGAGCATCACATTGTCTTCAATGGTAGTAGTGGGATCCGTCATGGCTTTGATACCAGTTGATAGCCTCCAAGGCTATCGGCCAACTGTTGCGTGAAGGAAGAGGAAGGGAACGAGATGGAGAGAAATCAAGAGAGAGAACAAAACATCATAATAACTTCCATTAGGGCTAATCACGCCTAAAAAGGATTACAGCATAAAGCAAAGCTGGTCCTTACTAGGTCCCGATCCAAACTGACTGAACATAACTAATAAACCTAAACATAACATAACATAAAACAATGCCAACAAAGCCTAAACTAAAACAGAACCTAATAGTTAGACACATCATTGATTGTAGACTTCGAAAGCTGGGTGATAATCTTGCTTCTCGTTGCTGCTTTTGCAAACGGCACATCGAAGATGCCTCTCACCTATTCTTTAAATGTCCAAAGACTGTGATGGTTTGGACAGCGGCTTTGGAACAGTTCGGCTGCAGTAGGAGGAGAGCTTCGACTGTCACTAATGCTTTCAAATGGTGGCTCAGCAAAAAGTTTTGAAACAAAGTAACCCTGAAGTGCTGAAAATCACGCTTTCATGTCATTTTGTGGTGTATATGAAAGATGTACAACTCTAATAAACACAAAAAGAAGAGCAGCTCAACATGGAGTCCTAAAGACGTGGCAGATGTGCAAAGATCAAATATCTAGCTGGAATTGGTCTTCTTATGAGAACTCTCAAATCTAGACATGGTTTGAATCTGGTTTGATGCGGGGTAATTTGGCAGTGGGATTCTCATTCTGATGTCATTGTGGGAAATTCAGGCGTAAGGGTGTATTTATGCTGGCCAAGAACAAGAAAGGTAACTTTATTTGGGGAGCAACTGCATGGGATGTTAAAGATGAGACTTGGCCACTAGCTAAGTGTCTAGAGCATCTTTGTAATCTTTTGTTTGGCCTATCAGAATCAATGTCAAAGCCTCCAATATGGAGAGTTTTACTCAGCCAACCATTGTCTGAAGCTGTTTGGAGTCTTGGCTCTTATTTTGGTGGCCTACTCTTCGCTAACAGAATCTACGCTCTGCTTGGCAGGCATGCTTCAAATGCTTGCCAACTTCTGTTTAGTTAAATCACTTCATATTAGTAACTCGCTGGACCTTATTGTTTACATGTTTCGTAAGTTTATGCTCCTCTATTTCCATATGGTTGGTACAACCTACTCGCACTTACATTAGTAACTCTTAGTTGCTACATGCATCTCTCAAGTGAATCATTTACATTGTTTCACCGAGTGTTTACATGTATTGTATGAAGAATCTCAATCTGAATTAGTGAAAGGTTCTAATGTTAAAGAAAGCATCTATCCAAACGACACACCTGAAAGCATTTTTTCACATGAAAATATCTTATAAGGATGAATGACCTACTTGAAAGCAAAGATGCTAGTAATTTTCCAGCTGTATGAACAATACAAGTGGTGCTCGGAATACTACTGATAATTATATTCCAACAGAAGGAATGAAGTTTAATGATGAGGTCGCCCATACAAATTTTCAATGATTATGCTCCATAAAATGGCTGGGATAAACATGTGCATCATTGTGATAAAGATATTTGTTTGTTCTAAGAAAAGTTGGAAGAAATCAAGTGCAAATCTAATAAAGTGTAAGCCAGTTTTAAGATGTGATTTATCCAGGAATGATGTTAATTAAGCTTTCTACTAAAAAATATTTCTTGCCTGCCTTTCGTGGTCACAACCATAATTTGGCACCTTCATTTATGTATAGTTTGTTTCGAAGAATAGTTGCTAGGGGGATAAGCCTCCAAACCTTTTATTCAAAAGAAATAGGATGATATTTACAGCAAAAAATTGGGGTCAAACTAAAATCCTATCCTATGGATATACTGACTCCAAAAAATCTCCCAGTCGGGCCGTCGGCAGACGGCTGGGGCCAAAATGAGATTCTTTCCTGGATAGGTATTCACTTACAAGTGTGTTTTGCAGTGCAAATGAAAAAAAATTAACGTATATGACGATAGCAATTTACCATGCATGCATCAAGCTATGTACGTAGTGATGTAGAAAAATAATATATTACACATATTTAAGTGATTTAATACATGTCTGCTGATACGTAAGGATTTACAAATGATTAATAGTTATGTACGATACGACATGGTGTCCACATAAAAATAGAAGAGCAGCGACTTACCATACATGTAAACAAGAAGGTTACCAATGTGAACCGACTTAACATATATGTGCACTGCTAAGTAGCAATTTGCAGTGCAAATAACGATGAACAACATATATGATAACAGCCATCGATTTTCATGCATCAAACAAATTCTTTGAATAATGACGTAGCAAAATAATATAGAATGCATGCATATTAAGTGATTTAACACATACGTTCACTAATACGAAAATTTACCAACGACTAATTAATTTAACTTAACATGACAATGAGTTAACAGTGCAAGTAAAACATACCATCCACATAAAAATAGAACAGCAGCAACTTACCACATGTGTAAACAATAAGGTCCAGCAAGCTTTTACCAATGTGAAGCGACTTAACATGTGCGTGCATTGTTAAGTAGGGATTTGCAGTGCAAACAACAACAAATTAACGTATATGATTTTATTATGCACGCACGGAGCTACGTATATAATAGTGTAGTGAAATAATACATGTCGATATTAAGAGATCATGCATATATATATTTGCTGATACATAAAGACTTACTAGGATTAATTGTGATTTAACTTCTATAATGCACGTGACAATGAATCAATAGTGATGGCAGTTTACCCGAACATACCAATTTTGTGTCCAAGGCCAAACAAGCAACTCGCTTCTCGTTATCTGTGCCATTCAACCATCAAAAGTTTTCCTCTCGAGAGGAAGAACAGATCTTACAATTTGCAAATCCAGCATCCAACACCTTTAAGGCTGGTCCTGAGTAAAAAAGAAAAAAAAAAAACTATATATACTGTACATGTTCAAGAACACTAGTACACAATTCCCTTAGCACCTCTAATTTCAATATACAAATGCGAGGATAAGATCGCTGGAGATTGGTAACATCACAAACCAGGAAATGATACGATCCCCGTTTGCATTCCCTTTAGCCCCCATCAATTTCAATATACAAATGTAAGGATAATGAGTGCCAGAGTTTGATAACTTCACGAACTAGAAATTGATAAGATCCCTGTTTGCTTGCACTTAAGTTGAAATTCATCTGGGGCCAGAAAGCTCAATCGCTTGCACTAGCAAAGATGAATCATCGGTGAGGTCCGAGTATCGCTCTGAGGAGAGCTCGAAAGACTTTCCTTTTGGCATCTCCTCTTTCTGCGAAGCTTCCCATTTTTCCGCTAGACCATCTCCTTCTAGCATTCTTACCACTTCTGACATCTTGGGCCTGTGTCCTGGAAGGTACTGAGTGCACAAGAGAGCCACCTGAACCATTTCCTCCAGCTCTATACGATCATAGTTCTTCTCTAGATCTTTGTCAACAAGAAGTTCAAGTTTTTTTTCCTGGTGTGATTTCTTCACCTGAAATCACATACAACTTGGTATTGTCAATCAAAGTGTCTCAATTGTTGTAGCAGAAAATCAGGGGATATCATATAATACAGTGCTCTACTGTGTCATGTCCAGCCAAGCAGAACGATAGGGACTAAAGGCCATTCTTATCACTCAGCATGTTTCTGTTGAACAGTTCTTGCATCTGCAACGACCAATCAGAAGTCTTAAGCAGCAGGGCTGGTGACCAAGTTTACTGAATAGCAAGGGTTGCAACTCACAAGTTCATCTAATTGAACTTAAGCTGGCTGATTTGCAGGCATATGCATGAGAACCAAAAGTCCAGAGCTAGAGCGATAGAATACGAACTCTGACTAGGTGCCAGACCCTTGAACCACATACTTACATAAAAATAAAGTACTTGAAAAGTAACTTGCATTTACAAAAAAAAGAAAAAAAAGTGCTTAAGCTCAGCAGATAAAAGAGAACAATGGTTTTGTTTTCCATCTTCTTGATGCTTACCCAGTCCAGTAAAGCGCCCTTCTGGTTGCCTGTCTTGCCAAACTCTAAAGCTTTCTGCCCACTGATTAGTTCAAGAAGAAGGATACCAAAACCAAAAACATCCGTCTTCTCGGACGACTGGCCGGTTGAGAGGTACTCAGGAGCTATGTGACCTACTGTTCCTCTGACTGCAGTTGTTATGTGTGTATCCCTGTGATCCAAGAGCTTTGCCAAACCAAAATCTCCAACAACGGCTTCACAATAATCATCAAGTAATATATTGGCAGCCTTCACATCTCTGTGAATTATTTTTGGATCACATTGTTCATGGAGGTACAGCAATCCTCGAGCAGCACCAAGAGCTATTCTTTTTCTGGTACTCCAATCTAGTGGCGGTTTTCCTAATAAAAAAGGGAGATGTGATTAAACCGGTACGCAAGAGAAACTAGTTGTAAGCTTGAAATGGGTAGCCAGCATATCAGCATTCAAGCAAGAATCGGAATATGGCACCGGGAGATTGCTATGGTTACCTTTTAGACGGGAAGCTACACTGCCATTTGACATATATGGGTATACCAACAGCCTCTCAGTTGCTGTCATGCAAAACCCACAAAGCCTAAGAAGGTTCCTGTGAACAGCTAAACTTATCATCTCAACTTCAGTCTGGAACTGAATTTCTCCACCAGCAGCATTTCCATCTTTAAGCCTTTTCACAGCTACAATTGATCCATCTTGCAGATGACCCTTGTAAACTATTCCAAAACCACCTTTTCCAAGAATGTTCTTGCTACTGAAGTTTCCGGTAGCAACCTGAAGCTCCCTGAACTGGAACCTCTTCAAGTTGCCAAGGCGAACTTCTTCATCATGTTGATCTGAGCAATTTCAATTTTTCAAAGAAAGCACAAAATCAGTGTCTCAATTATCTTAGAACTAGTGGTTTCACATATGTTCTTGAAATTTCATACTAACAAGGAATGTCTATCTGCTGGTTGCATTTGCGCTTCCACCAGAACAGGATTCCAAATCCAAGAACAAGCAAACATGTACAACCAAGACTTGACCCCAGTGCAAGGGCCAACCTGTGATTCTTCACCTGACCATTTGATGAGCCACCTAGAAGTTTTTCAGAAGTACCAAAACAGAGATGAGAAGACAATTATGAAAATAGATTGCTCGAAGATTAGGAGGTATAAACAAAAAACCAGATTAATGCAGTTAAGTCTGGTTCTATTAAACTAGTCTGGTTCTATTAAACTAGTCATAGATCGAACAGAGAAGAATAATGATAGTGGATCAGAAGGCAAGATGGAGAGATCTGCTAAAATGAACCACATCATCACTAGAATAGCAAAGATGGAAAACGATTAAAATTTACAAATCTAACAAGACGAGTTTTGAAAGCCATACTCTGTGATGTGTTGAAAGTGAAGGAAAGAGGGTATGGAGTTGCATTTCCAGAACAACCTTGCTCAAGCCCATTCCCACAGATCAGAGGATTCCCTACGATGCTGTGACAAAAAGAATATGATGGACAGTATATGTCATCAGAAAGGCCAAAAACAAAAGAAGGATATATGAACAAGCTATGGCAGAAGACATACTTGAACGTCCTTGCAGGAAACTTTGGGACAGGACCACTCAAATTATTGAAGGACATGTCCCTGAAACGTGAAAAGCAGTAAGCGTCTCAGATCAACAAAAACCACGATAAATGTTAGAGATCAAAAGAGCAGGATGGAGAAATTACAGAAATGCAAGCTTCTCGATATCAGCCAAGGATGATGGAAATGACCCGGAAAGACTATTATTGTTAAGCCTCCTGGATTAAGATAAGAAAGATATTCAAAAATTGAGTACCAGATTTTACAACTTAAAATTCCAAAAAGGAAAAGCAAAATGATAAACACACACACACACACAAAAAAGAAAGAAAAGAGAGAGAGAACCCAAAAGACAATGTTCTTGTTTTTCCGCTTACAGATATTTAAGGTTCGTCAGCTGGCCTAAAGACTCTGGCACTGGTCCAGTGAAAAGATTATTGGAAAGATCAAGTGTATGAAGATTCAAGAGCTTTCCAAGCTCAGGGGGCATTGGTCCTGATATGTTGTTATTCTGTAGCAGGCTGTGAAAATTCCATTTCAGTGAAGTAATGACAGATTATTATCACAAAACGGACCAGTCTGATACTTACATAACCTGCAGGTTTGTGAGGTTTCCAATGCTTGGAGAAAGAGTTCCAGACAAGTTCTGACTTGGAGCTCCTCTGCAATGATTAGAAAATGTGGAGAAGCAATCAGACTTAAATACTTTTATTGCACATCAACGCAAATATCACAAGCCAAAATTCAGAAAAACTGAAACTTTCAAACACTTTCGACTTCGTGTTCTAACTTACAGTCCAACGACCAGATTTTCAGCAGAGCAGGTGATCATCGTCCAACTACAAGGATCAACAGAATCTCCATCCCAGTTATCAAGCACATTATGAGGATCCCTCAAAGCAGTTTTTATTCCCATTAAAGCTTGCACTGAATGAAGGAAAAGAAAAGCATCAGCTAATATTCAGAAAGAACAAGCAATCCCACGGTGCGAACATAATTTGACGAGATATAAGGCCGACAAATTTTGAGGTGAAAGAAAACGGAGAATATCGTCTCTCATAGCGAAGGACTGAGCCAAAAGAATTAGTGGAATAAATTTAGTCTCACATAATCAATAGCAATTTTCTTTGAAAAGAGGCGAAGAGAAGAACCTTAATTAACAAAACGAATTTCAGAATTGATGCATGACGCATTAATGAGAAGAATATTCATCAGAAAGATGCACAAATGAAAGATACCAAAAAGGAAGAAACGGCTTATATGAAAGTCGAGAAAAATAAGGTTATAACTAAATTTTCCACATTCAAATTATGGAAACAAACTAAAAGGGAAACTCTATCAATTGGAACGTAAAAGTTGTGCTCAGAATCTTCAAGTAATGGAAACAAAAAGAGGAAAACAAGGCCATTCATCTGTTTAAATAAAAGAAGAAATTTGAAGCGCAACTTGAAAATTGATGAGCGTATTCTTTGTTTAAATAACAGAGAATAAATTGAAAACCAACTTAAAATTGACACTTCATTTTTTGCAGCATCAGAGAATCAGCTCAAAAAAGGAAAAGCAAAATTAATATGAGAGAGAGAGAGAGACCTTCAAAATTGACACCTTTCGGCGAGAGCAGCCCAGTTGCACTTCTCCAAAACCAGGAGGAGAAAAGCGTTACCACGAGAACAAGTGCTTTCCTCTCCAACCCCATCGCAGTTACACTGTCAACGGAGAGACGCGCCATTGGAGCTGCAAGTTGTTAAGAAACCCACCTCTGATGATCAATAGATCTTCTGATGAACACCCAAACGTTCCACTTGTGCAAGAAACTCATGTTCTTCCTGGCCTGTAAAAACCAAAAACCAAGGCTTCTGTCCATCATAGAAACCCACTCATTCATGCCTTCTGCCAGACCCAGAAAGAAAAAAATAAAGCAAAGAATAAAGGTGGAAAGGAACAGAGCAGCTACTTTGCAGAAACTTTGCAGAGAGAGGAAGAGAGAGAGGATATGCATGCTTAGCGCTTACTGGGTCAGAAGAGAAACACTTAAAAAGGAGGAGTAGAGTGGGGGTGTAGAGGATCACTTGCCGGTTTAATCGTCCAAAACATTGCATGGAAAAGGGTGAACGTGCGCTGTAATATGAAATAAAAAAAAGGAAAGTGAGAAAAGATTAAAGAGAAAAGAAAAAGAAGAAGGTGGGGGCGGTTTTGTTTTCCCCACAAGGAATCCAACATTCCCTGGGTTTGGCCATTCATTAAAGTCCCAAATTCATGCTTTTGTCTATCTCTAGGGGTAAAGAAGGGATCCCAAGACGTCATGGAGATCTGTGTTTGGTATATGAATATTGGAGATCTTCATTGGCCTTCTCTTCGATGAAACTTTAAATGAGAAGATTTTGGCTGAGTGATGGATAGGGGTGGACGGAAAATTGCT
Source organism: Nymphaea colorata (assembly GCF_008831285.2). NCBI lineage: Eukaryota > Viridiplantae > Streptophyta > Magnoliopsida > Nymphaeales > Nymphaeaceae > Nymphaea > Nymphaea colorata. The sequence goes on from NC_045140.1 coordinate 7,557,487, forward strand.
GCACCAACCAAGCAGAAAGGAGCTGCGGGTCACCTCACCTATAGTGCTGTCCCACACTGGCTTTTCTGCCTGTGAGAAGACCGTGGGGGGAAGAGGGAAGCCGCTGATGAACTCAATTGAATAATGAAAGGGTGCGGTGAACACTGACTGGAAAAAGCAAAAGCTGTTTCTGCGCAGTGAAATCAATCACAGATTCCCTCTATCTCTCTTCCTCTCTCCGGCCCCCCTCTGCAGATGAGTCCAGATGAAAGATGTAAGATCTCTTTCTATCCGCTATGGAACAAGAAGCCAACATGAGCTTGTGGGGACCCACACGCAGCCGTGGGACCACGTCAAAGAATCGGGCACCACACTGTGCAGTACCAACGTCTCCCTCTTACCGAGTCACATGTACTCTCTCTCTCATGCTGATAAAGCTCGTGACATGGGTTCTTACCAGTATGCAGCATTGTTTGAGCTCAAAAGGGCAAAAGGGACACATTCATTCAGAACAAGAAAGGCATGGACTCTCCTTGTTGCTCTTCACATAAGCCACATGCCCATGATAGAAAACATGAAACAAGGGCCTTAGTGGAACACCATGGATCTGACACTGGCGCCGCCTTGAACAGGAGGTGGCATCAGTCAAAACGCTAGGAGAACTGTTCCAAGGATTCAGAGCACAACCGAGGTCCATAGATCTGACACTGGCGCCCCATGGAACAGGAGGTGGCATCAGTCAGAACAGAACACTAGGAGAAGTGGAGAACTGTTCCAAGCATTCAGAGCACAACTGATGAAAGCTTGCCGTAGAGCCCAAGAGTCTGCGCTCGATTAGAGCACTCTTTAGTGGCATGATTTTATGGACACTTTTTGTTGCTTTTTATTTCAATAAACAAATGCGATCCACGTATCTCAATTTTCACTTTGATTTCTGTCGGAAGAAAACGCTTTGCCATTGACAGTGCGTTTTAGGGAAGGTGCCGCAGAAACCGTGCATGTCCCAGCATCTCAAACGTGAGCCGAGTTCAATGGGCAGCTTGTCTTTTGGTATATTTTCTTTGTTGAAAATGGGTTTTCAAGTTTAATCGAGAGACTCTTAGAAGCATGCACCATACCTCATGATGCAATTCTGTTGCCCAAGCAACAAATTCTTCTTAGGTGAACCCTGAACAGTACTGTTCACTGTTAGTGTTTGATCTTAAGTAGTTCAAACGCCGAGTGATTTAATACTCTCTCTCTCTCTACCAATGTTTAACACAAGTAAACTGATGTTTTGACATATAGAGAACAAAAAGCTAGGAAGATAAATGTGAGGTTGAAAAGAAAAAGATACTGCAAACACTGAGTGCTCTCAGGAAACGAGCTGGTGACATCACTGCTTTGGAGGGTGCTTATAATGACTTTGGAGGAGTTGGTGGGTTACGTATATATAGAATTTGTAACTTTCAGCATCGGCATGTATAGAATGGAATAAACAATGGCGCCTTAAAGTTGCAAATTGCATCAGCTTTTGGACAATGAGGACATTATATAGTGGTTATGGCCTTTAGGTGGGCCCTTGTGCTCAGATTTACCTGCTTTTTAGCTGTATTACTGTGTATTATATTTTCAAAACTATGCAAAAGTTTATGCAAACCGGAATTTAAGGAAAAGTGGTAGTCTGACGCACTGGAAAAGCTTATTGCCAAAAAAAACCCCGAAACCATGTCACAAGGATGCGCCATTTTAATTTGACCATATCCATGTGGATTCTGTATGCTAAGACCTACATTAAATAAGAAGTAATCATCTAAATATATTGTTAATACAGTCTATTTCTAGGCGAAGCTTGTTGTAATTACATTTTGGTAAGTGTTACTTTCATAATTCGCTTTCTCCATTAATTTAATTTAAAGGTAAACCTTGTTTCTTTCAAAGAACTATTCATTCCCTTGTGGTGAAAAGAATACTGTGATACTAATATAATGAACCCGAAAAAAAAAATTGCATTTGCACATGAAATTTAAATAGCGTGTTTCCTCCTGTGCACTTTTCAAGGACCCACAAGCACACCCTTCCCATATCTTTCTACGCAGAAGCTTCACCATCTTCCCTAAGCAACACATGCTCTTTCAGCATTTATTGCAAACTCCCGCAGAACAAGCTAAAGCAATCGCACCACGAGAAAAGACAAGCCAAAGTTCACTGACCCTTAACCAAGAAACCCCAGATTCACTCTGCAACCCAATTAAATTCTTCTTAATTATCAAGCTTTTAGAAAGTACATATTTTGCTAAACGGATAATTTTATGGCATGTACTAGAATTTTTTTTTTTTTTGGGAAAGAAATTGCATCTGCCATAAATAATATTATTGAATCACCTTAGCTTTCAGCATATCGAGCAAACTGAACCAGCCAAACCATATCCAGCTAACCAGTCCAGGCTAAAAGCACCCTCTTAGTTAACAACACCAAACTGTACTGTCAAGACAGAAGCTTGGTCTTGGAGCCCATGGTTTCACCCACATGGCACCAACCTTGAATTTTGGCCCTCCCCTTTTGTGAATCCCTATTATGTTTCTCGTACCATCATTCTGTGCCTCAAACAACTTCTTTAGTGCGGAAATTCTATAAAAAGAGAAAGCAGGCTGCAGGATTGCGAGAGATCCTTGGAATGCATCAAGAAATTCTTTATTGGTCCATAAGCAACCGAAACAAAGTTATTGTCCTGGAGAATCGGGTCTTAACTCTTGGGTCTGTTCAAACTTGTTTTTAAGCCCATGTGTTCTCCCTGGTGTTGGTGATCAATGTAACTTGTTCTTATTTGTTTATCAGTTAGCAGGGTTTTCTTGGTAGGGCTTATTTGCTTTTTAGTACAGCACAGATGGAAAAACACATATAGGCTCATGTACCCAGATGCCAACTACTCGCCTGTAAGCATATGTAGTATAAACAGGCACCGTACTAAATGGGCCCATTGTGTTAAAATGGATGCCCTCTCGCTCTCTGGAGATCGAAAAGAAGAGAAGTAATCCAACATCATCAAGATTTATATTGTTCGGAAAGACCAAAGTTGTCCATATAAAAACAAAGGCAAAAACAATGTTGGCCCTCTTCTCTTTAACATGCAGTCTAGGGGAACACTACGAAGTAGAAATAATACCCTAACGCCTAATTTTTGCATTGAATAGGGGAAGTTTATTAAATTAGGATCAAATTCCATACTCCAGTAAGTTGGAAAGAAGAAGGTCATATCTAACCTTTACTAAGATTTATCCAACCACATCTGACCTAGTCAGATGAAGTTTTGACTTGGATTTGATTAATTTTGTAAGATTATATATATATATAGATATTTGATAACTGGACATCGTCAAATTCAGATCATAAATGTAGATTTCGAATTTAATTTAAGGCTGATGTTCAGCTTCTGATGCATCAAATCCCATACATATACAACCAGTCGTAGAGACACCTGTTGAGCATGTGTGTGCAATTGGCCGCACATGCCTACACAAATCGTTGATTTATATGACAATACCTCATAGTCATTTACTTATTTACATACTGGTTGGCCCTTAAAAGTTACAATTTGAAATATTAGTGCCCTTCAACAAGAAATTTATGGCTTCACTATTATACATAACTTAAGTAGCTAGCTTTTTGAACTTGTAAAGTGGCAAAGTGCTTCTTTTTTCTCAACTTAAAGATGCAAAGGATTACATCCGGGACAGCTAAATACATATACACACCAAAATTCTTATACGAATTGGACATGAAAAAGCGAAAGTTGCAATTATAGATGCACATATATACACGAGATAAGACATTGTGTACGTCCCCATGAATGTCTTGGGAAAAAAATAAATAAAAGAACAAGAGGATATGCAACTGTTAAAAGTTTTCATTACTGAGAGATACCAAACAAAATCTCAAGATCTAGACATCTTCGTCGTTAAGGCAAGCGCACAAGACAGTAAAAGGGACATGTCAGTGTGCATGACATAGACACCATGCCGTCTTCTACCTAAGTATCGTTGTACATATGAAGGCATCATAGATGGGGAGGAGTTGGCAGGAGGCAAAATTGTTACAGACAATTAGTCTGTGGGGACATTAATTATGATACTGCTTCTGTCCTTTTTTCCGCTCAAGTTAGTCAGAAATCGACCTTGATCAAGACTTGAGAAGTGATATATCCTACGTTTGTCTCAGAACTGATTAAGATAGATCCAGCTTCCCCGATCATCAGTTAGCTTTGCCGTGGAACACTATGCAGGTGCAGTTCATAACATGAATCTCACGAACTTTAACATCGTGATCAGCAAGGGAATATTATAAACAATTCCAATTTTTTTTTCCCCTAATAGACATGCTGGGAAGCACAACGTTTAAAAACTTGCCGAGTCAAACCGGTGACCTCGCCCCCCCAACGAGCCAACCCGGTAGGTTGACTCGTTTTACTTCATTTTTTAATATTTTATTATTGTTTATAGTTGATTACATGTTACGATCATATAAGTTTTGTTTTTTACTTTATTAAAGATACAAGTTCAGTTTGTCAAAGTCAAACAATATTAACAAAATTGGTTGAGTTTTCTTAATGTTTTTGCATTCAACATGCTAAATTGCAACAATTCATGGAGAATGAACTTAATTGTGACTTCACTTTGTGATAGTTTAACTTTTTTTTTTTTTTAATCGTATGACTGTAATTAAGTGATTTTACAAATTTTTTATGTTTAAAAGACAAGTTATATATTGTTTTTTAAGAAAACAGTTAACATGACTCGGTCTGAGTGGCCGAGTTGACCCACCAAGTCATAAGTCAAGAACAGCTGGGTCCGGAGTCACTGGGGGAGCATTCACGGACCTCCTTCAACTTGGAAATCTAAGTCCAATTGGAGCGTAAACTTTTCTTCTTCCATACGCCTTTGTCCCAATTTCACTCTTTCTACCTTTAGCGGTGTTAAAATGAGGCCTATGAAAGAATCAAAGTCCGAACGGAAAAGTAGCTGGGCCGTACCGCTGCATGGACTACTTGCCCTTTGTTTTCTCTTTTCTTTTTCTTGAGAATCAATACCCACAAGATATATAAAACTTACAAATATAGAGTAAAACTGATCCAAGTGATGTCTCTTCTCTTTTTACTATTCAATGACCTACGGTGACGCTTTCTAACTATTGATCATGAATGGTGAAAATGAGTTGATATGGTTCAACTTTTTCTTCGGCATATATAGGTTTGGAGATTGGATCTTTTTCATTTTGTCTTTGCCTTAGCTTGTTGAGGGCTAAGGTTAAAAGTAGTGAGGAACTGGTGTGAGGATTTTGTCAATTTCTAATGTACCAGATCCGATCTGTTCCGAGCTCGTGTCGAACGGTTTGTAACTCGGATGTTAATCAATTTATGTGAGATTCATGGTGCATTCAAATTTCAGTGGTTACATCTCCTCTTTTTTAATATTTTTGCTTTGGAAACTGCACCCAGCAGGTTGAGAGAGTAGCTGATCTATATATATGTTATTTCAGCGAGAACATATTTTTGGGACTGTCTTAATTACTGCGATTTTTTCCCCTATTGGAGAAGGCCCATGCACCACCTGAAAAGGAGAAAGTTAATGTGGAGTAACTCGCTTCTCATTGATAGGAAGCTTCTTCTTCCATTGATTCATTGTAAGAAAGCCTCGCCTCTTTTTTCTTTTTCTTTTTTTCTCTTCTAAACTACTTTATGCTTCTTCATCCATCTCCCTATCTTTTTATCTTCAAACTCAATAATGCTCAATAAATTTTACTTCCATTGACATTCTTTTTCTTCTTTTCGAAAATTGGTATTCTCTCACTTTAACTTTTGCAGTTTACAGAGTTGCCTCCTGCATTATACATTAAAGTTTGCATTCCGTTCACAGCTTTAGCTTTTGATCATATATATTCTTGCAATCGTGGATGTCTTGGTTGAGACCGGTGCCATGATGAATGGCGATTGATTTTTTTTCTTTTTTTTTTGGTGAGGTACCGCCCCTCGGGAGTACCTCCAACCCCACCTACGTACGTAGTTACTAGGCATGTTTTGTCAATTTACCAAAAGCAAACTTTGACCGTACGAATTTTTGGATGGACTTTGTCTTGTGGCGACCCTTGTATTTGCACTTGTTTGTACCAAACTACCAATGTTGCTACCCATTTAAGAGAGAGAGAGAGAGGGTTGCTGTATATTTTTAAAGAAGGTTTGTACCAAACTTCCAATGTTGCTACCCATTTAAGAGAGAGAGAGAGAGTTGATGTATAATTTTAAAGAGAGAGAGAAAGAGCGATGGACAGTGGGTTTAGGATTCGAGTGTAGTGGGAGCGACCCTTAGCTTTTACGAAGGTACTAGGGGTGCGGTTTTACACTACCACAGTTTCTTTGACTAAGAAAACAAAGAAATGCAGAGTGGTGGGGTAGTTTTTAGTTTTCACTCTTTAATTTCTTTTTTATCTTTTCTACGTCAATATTAAACATCTACTATACGTGCGTGCGTGCATGCATATATGTGAGAGGATAGAGAAATCTACATCCTATATATGAGGATTTAAATTCAATGTATGATAGGCCGTAGTATTCACATTATATATATATATATATATATATATATATATATATTCACGGTGAAAAGAAAAAAAGTAATTAACATTTTTGTTATATAATATTAATTTATATTTTTTTTCAACCATTTATTTATTTTAAATGAACTGAGTGATATATATAAATATATATATATAAATGATGTGATTATGACGTTGACACGACCCTAAGAAGAAAAGAAGGGGAAATGAATGGGTTGGATATGCATCTGCTTGTGCGCGAGAGAACGAAGATGGAGAAGGAAAGAAGTGGAGACAAGAGATGGTCCAAACCCCAACAAAGCGTCCAAAGGGAGCGGCCAAATCCCACAGAGACAGACACACGACATCCCACTCCTACCTGCAATCGGCCAAATTGCATAAACCATGAAGATCAGGAGGGGTGAGTCGGCGCTCATCCCCCAACGCCTTGTCTCCATCACTTGCCACACCACCCACCAGCACTGCACACTACTCTCCGCGTTAAAATCCCTCCCCTCCCTCCTGTCTTGTCCCCACCAAGTCATGTCCCAGCCAAAGGGCAGCGTTGATTACACTGTTTGTTATCAGGATTTCCAGTGCTGATCAGAAAGAGAATCTCATCTCGCAGTCGCCCCCTCCCTTCTTCTTATTCATTCAGTTGTTTATGGATTTGTTACCGTTGTTGTTATCGTCACCTTTTATTGTATCAGGATCTTCGATAAGGTTGAATGCATGGTATGAAAGCAGGCCACAAAGGACGCCTCTTCCCGTGTTGTAGCCATCCAATTTGGAGGGTGTCCTCCTCTTCTTTTTGTCGTCCTTTGATAGTTGAGGGCTATACCAGCTAAGCTTTCCACCACTTGGATTTACAGTGGGAGACAATAAGAACTAGAATTAGAATTAGAACATGCATGCATAAAAATATATTTGTACTACTTGGTTGTACTCCATAGTTTTTATCGTCTAAGAAGTACTTCATAGTCTTTATCGCCATATTTATGTTTAAACTATGATTTTTGTTTAGGAATATGACTTTTTAAAGCTTGAAACACTCTTTTACTTTTGCCATCCAGAGGGATGTCAATCTAGACGTCGGTGACTCTACCATGGTTTGACTAGGATTTGATTTTGCAGTGAAACGAGATCATCCAAGCAAAAGAAAAAGAAGGTTCAAACAATTTGAAATTAATCTGGCATTTAATTACTTAACCTTATATTTTAATGTAATATAAGCTTAATTTGGATTCGAATTTTCAACTTAGATCGAGAACCTCTAGCTACCAACTCTAAGGCCAAGATCTGTAAGCAAACTGCGGCCTACCGACCAGCGTAAGAGGGATGGAGAATGTTTTCCGGCCACTTCAACTGATTGGCTTTGGTTGGATATCAATGATTTTGAATAATTTTATATGCTAACAACAAAGTCGAGGATGTGATTAATTAAAGTGACCATATCAAAACCCATTTATCTCCATTCGATAGCAATTGATTTTGTATACTAAAATTCATCTCTCTCTCTCTCTCTCTCTCTATATATATATATATATATATATATATGATCAAGACGGTACACTTGCAATATTCATAATTATCACAAAATTTTGATCTTGACTACAACGCCCAAACATGCATGTGGTGCCTACGGCTTCCAGACTCGCCTCACTCAAGCTCACAAGGTCAACAAGAGGAACTTGTACATAAGCACCAGATAAAGTTTGCATTTCTTTGTCATATCCTGACTACAGAAAGAAGTTTCCAAATTTTGAAATTCTATATTTTAAAGATGAAAGATTTCCAACCTCATGCTTGGGGCGTCAGGAAATGCAATATTACATTGTTTCTAAGATGGCATGGCGCCCCCCAACAAGTTGTTGTTCATGATTCACTTTCATGGGTCCTGTTCAAAGCGGTCATGTTTTGGGGACACCCATCGATATCGCTTTTGTTTGTCATGTGGGCAGAGAGCCAGGATGAAGCTGGAGTTGGAGGTGTCTCACCATCATGATCATTTCGTTTTTTGTTGCCATGCCGATACAGGGAAAGGGAAGCAGCAGGTAGGGACCAAGTGTGGGCTGTGGAAGAGAAGAATGCTAGCTGTGGACCCTGTGGTACGTGCCTTGGCACTCCTTCAAGTGGATCGGCACAGGAACAAAACGATCGATCCTGCCCATGGGATTAATTAACGACTGTGGCAAAATTGAGGTCTGGTTACAGGAGGTAGGCAAAATTTGACAGCTCACAACGATGGTCATAAAAAGTGTCCCTACCATGTCTTGTATCACATGAGATGAGTTGATTATGTTTTAGATCTACCAACAAAGCCACAGGACATGTTCCTTTCTAATTATTCTTTTCTTCTGGCCTAATCCAATGAACATGAAACAGAATTATGGAGAGCCCATGCATGAAGTACATGTAATGTTTCTGAAGGGTATATATCTATATGATATGATGCTCCATCAATGCATCTGCCTAGTTAGGTAGTAAAGGGGGGCCCCTACAGGCGTAGGACCCTGATCTCCCATAAATTCATGAGATTCGCGTTCAGCTTTTAGCAGAGGGCATGTTTCCGGATGGAATATCATCCTGCGCCCTATATCACTGATCCAGTAGATGGTAGGAATGTCTGTTTGGAGAAGCAATCGAGACCAGTCCAAGCTACTGAAGGGACTTCTAAGGGACTTCTATATATATATATATATATATATATATATATATATATATATATATATATATATATATATATATATATATATATATATATATATATATATATATATATATATATAAACTGATCGTACGTTTTTGTATTGAACGGAACTAGTCGTTAGCAGTCATCATTCTCATTTCTCTCCCTCTCTCTCTCTGCCCCTCACGCACACACATAAATTGTAACGTAACTGAGTATATTTATATATATATATATATATATATATATATATATATATATATATATATGAGCAACAAATGTATTCTTTAGATCATGTAATGAAACATAACACCTGTGATATTCAACCAATGTATTATCTAATGTGCATGCATAAATGCAATTACCACAATGTAAATGACATGTGATAATGTATAAGATGTACCAAACAATAAATTTAGCACATACAAGTCAAAATATACCAACCAAAAAAATATTATCCGTAAATGAAAATATGAAGAAAATGCGCTAACAATTGGTTGCAGACCAATGATAACTTTGTCCAAGTTTACATGAGAATCACTATAGACTGAAATTAACATCCACCACAACTCAATTTTCCACAATTACGAAAGACCGGTTTGCTAAGTTTAATGTGAATGCTTAGGCATGAATGCAAATTGAAATCATAAAATATATCTAATGCAAAGCAAAATTCTTTAACATCCTTAATATGTATGTTAACATTCTCATTTTGTGTGGCTTCACATCCAGAAAAACTGAAGGAAGCCTACTAATTCCATGGACAGGGACGTAAAAGATTAATCTTCCCTGTGAAAATTTGAAAACATATTAACATCAATAAATCATAATTATGATACATCAGACTTCACAACTCTTTACCTTTTCCCACATAATTAAGTACCATAAATTTATAACTAGTGCTCAGCACTACAAAAAAAGATAGATTCACAGATGAGTGGGAAGGACACGTTAGTGAGAAGCATCGATGTCTAGAGTCAAATGTTGGTGAATCTTCACCAACATCCAGAAGAACCGTCAGTGAAAAAAAAAACCTTCACTGACGCTTGGCATTAAGTATGACTTTTACCAACGTCGTTAAAAAGAACTTTACTAGACGTCCATTCCACAGACATTGCTAAAAGGATAAGTTTTACCAACGCGTGACCGTTCTCGCGCTGGTGAAAATTTTTTCTTGCAAACATTACCAAATACATGCTCGTATTGACGTCCAATCCGTAGACGTTGATAAAAATGCAAGTTTTACTTACGTGATCATTCTCGCATAGGTGAACTGTTTTGTTTTGTGAAACATTAGTGATATCTGGTTAACTCGTCGGTCTAACTGAGCTTTTATCGATGTGTTACCTGTGGATGTCGGTAAAACTTACAACATTAATTTTACCAACGTTATTAATTAGGCCTTTACCGACGTCTTCCACCCCACCATACTTCCCCGACTTATTAGTTCCACCCGAACCTTTTTTTTTTTTTCCTTTCTTCTTCTTCCCTCTTTTCTTTTCTTTTCACTCTTTTTTCCACCGGTGGTTTATGCAATTTTCCAGTAAGTGCAAGTGTTATTCATCCTTTTTGAATAGCTAAAAGATAAAAGGTTGGTTCCATTTTCTCTCCTCGCCCGTTTTTTTTTTCTATTTGTTTATGATTTTAAGTTGTCACATACTTGTAGGGTATGGATCTGAAATTTTCCCGTGAGATGTCGCAGTTTTTTATAGAATTTAACAAAAAAACTTTGCAAGAATATTTGTTGAGCTTAGTACCTTCAATTTGATATATTAATTGCATAACATGTGAACACAAGCACAAAACTCTTAATTTTTATCCTCACCAGATTCCGGTGTATTGTGGCCAGATTCCCACGTCTAATTCAGCTATATATATACTTATTTACAAAACATTACATTGAGTGTTTGTCATTCGAATACGTTTTTGGATGTTTGGATGTTTCTGGTCCCTACTCTTTTTACTCACTCACCAAGTGTTTGGGGAATTGTTGGAACGACTGAAAACTTATAATTTGCTTGAACCAATTGAATTATAATGTCATTTAAGAATTATGCAGCATGTTTCATTGTTGAGTGGTGCAATCAACCATTTATTAATAATCCTTGAGTTACAGATAAGATGGTATTTGTGTTGCAGCTTTCTTAAATGTGTCAATTTATGACATTGTTAAATGCACAGGATTATCAAAATAAATTGTTTACATACTTGTTTAAAAAATTGCATGACAAGCTACACAATAAGTATTCAATCATATGAATCAAGAACCAAATGGTTAAAATATAGCATTCACAATAAGAAGAGTTGATCATATTGAAGTTGCTTGTATAAGCCTACCAAAAAAATGGATAATTGAACTTGGATTACGGAAAGAATAGGCAATTTGAAACATATAACTGATGTAAAACCATTACCGACTCATAGTTGTGTTTCACCAACATGCTTTGGCCATCGATAATACCTCGGTTTTTTGTAGTGCAACTCATGTGCTTAATTACTTACAAATCTTTTTGACATATAACCTGCTTCGAAATCATGTTGTGGTACTTTATAAGGACATGAAAATTGTCATGCACTAAATCCCATTCCTGCTTAGGCCAGTTTGAAAATGTAAAAAATGCATAACATAAAGAAAATTTTATATCTCGTCTTCTAACAAGCTTTTGAAATATTTCAAGACTTCACATGCACTAATACGAAGCATATTGACTAGTAATACTCGTCGATTGTGACAAAAACCCCTTGGCTTGCAGCTGGCATTGACGCGAGAGAGAGAGAGGGAGGGAGAGAAGGTGTGATATTTACTTGATGTAAAAGTTTAACAAATCCTCGATGATACTTTTTAACTCATAAATGTTTTTTGAATGCCAAGAAGAGAGCCAAGAGAAAGAGAACCATTTGTGCGTGAATCTACAGTACTTCATAATTTTATTTTTTAGCTGGTGAGATATTTTAATTACTTTTCAAAATTTCGGGGAACCCATGACTTTTTCCCGGAAATCTCCATTAAATAGAAATCAGGAATAATAACTTTTTCAGACATCCAGTCTATTTTTGAGAAGCTAATCCATTTTTTCAAAATGAATTTATTCATTTCAAAGAAGAAAAAGAAAAACAATTCCTCTCCCTCTCCTCCTTTTCCCACATTTCGACTCGGCTATTTCCCTTCAAGTCATTTTCCAATTACTGACACAGGAAGAGAACATGCATATCTACAGCAATTACAATATAAGCACATACTTTTTGTCTGTGCGTGTGTTCAATTCTTACTATATGTAGTGCTTGACGTTTGGTTGTTAACAATGTAGAAAATTAAGCAATAATACTTGTTTGGTTTCATTGAGATGCACCAACGTGGTATTTACTTGATATTTGTAGAAAATTAACGTTTACTTTCTAGTCTAGTCTTACTTATAAATCCCTAATGAGAAACAACAAGAGTAGACACCACGCAGCCCATTTTGAGCGGTGGGATGAACCTCTTGCCCACCCGAATAAGAGTGGACGCCTTGAAACACGCTCAACAGGCTGATGCGGCCTGTTGTGAGAGGCGTCCAACATGAATTTGTGTCGTCTATGGAGACAACCAAGCGCTCCAAAGGTCACGGGTTACTCTTGCCTTCCATGCACATGCATGGCGTTTAAAGAGAGAGGGATGAGTGCCGACTCCATTGGTCTGGAGTCTGGACTGCTGTCCTCTTAATCTACGTGCCATTTACAGAGCAAAAAAAGCTTCCCTCGACATCTCCTTGGCCCTTGCTCCCTAAGCCCCAAAATTCAGGAACTAGGTGAGTCGATCTAGTCTGAGGTGGGATAGAGTGTGCATGAGCTAGCTCTTTGTGAAGAGAGAGATTCTAAGTAGTGCACTTTTCAGACATTGAATGGAAGTGTTTCAACAGTATACTCCTTTCAGCCCCAAGGGGGGCTTGGCGTGCCGGATGGGACTAAGGGCGTTTGATTGCTCCTGATTTAGTGTCTGCAGGATTCTGAATCAACCGTTTCAATCTCTGATCTTAATTGATATATTTTTTTTTTTCAATGCAAAAAGATAAAATACTGCTCGTTTGGTTGGTTTGATGAACCATGTATTTTTACCGTCAAATTTTTATCAATAACACATCAGATCTAAATTGAATCCATAGATTTTAAATCCGAAGTAATCCAATGCCCCCTGATTGCTTTCCTCCTAGTGGACCAAGTCTCTCATCCCAAGGTGGTTTTCAGAAGAAACAAAAACGAAAAAAGGTAGCCGACCTCGAGACACCACGCCCTCATTGAGAGAACAGTTTGCTATCTTTGTCTGTCCTGTCAGACAGCCCAACATGATGGGTTCCCTACGCCGCACCCCCTTTCAGGCCTCATAATTGACCTTCAAATTTCTGTCTGTGGTTCCCATTATGAACAGAAAGAAATGCTGTTCAAGAAGAGAAAAGGTGATATAAAATCAGAAAGTGGGATCCAGGAAGGACTCGCTTAAAAATTGACTTGAACCTTCCTTAGTTACTCGTCCACTCGAAGTAGGTCCGATAAAGGGCGGTGAAGATTTTCAAGTTGCAGACAAGAAGCTGTGGAAGATGAGGGTTCCAACCCACCATAGACAGTCTTTGATGGGCTCCGCCGGGAAATTTCTTACCAAGAAAAAGTTGTGATAGGTTCCCCTCACTGATTCCAGTTTCATCCCAAGGGCATTTGCATGATATGGTTTGTTTCGTGCACATATTGGACCACTTCGCGTCTTGCAGTTGCATAAATCAGAGGGCCGAAGGATCTGTCACTCATTCCTAATGTGACCATATTTCTACGAAAACGCTCTCAAGCGCAAAAATGCATAGCTAATATCATATGTGACAAGAATTTATGCAACACACTGAAGATTTGGGTCAACATGCATTTTGACAATGCCAGTGGTGGTATGGATAGTATTCAATCGCATTTAATGTGCAAAGAACAAATTTGAAATCAGAGGCAATGCATTACCGGTGGCATAACGAATGCAGACAATAACACCAAGTAATTGATGCATGCCCCCGATGGATTCCATGTTTATATAGCAGAAAAAATATCATACAAATTTTTGGTAGCTTCAACAGAACTCAGAAGGTTTGCACCCCTTGCAGATGAGGCAGAAAGCATTCAAATTCAACCAAACTTCAAAAGGAAAAATGTACAGTAAGCACGGAGTAGGAACAGGAGAACCTTCATGAGTCTTGTTGAATATGAAATTTGATCCATGAACAAGCTTTGCCCTTCGTTACATCAACAGGGTAAATGGGAGGCGTACATTAAAGGCTTATGATACTGAAAGATCAGACGGAACTCGAGGATTTGAGATCGTCGAATCTCATTGACGATCGAGACATAAACAATAGATGCTTACATTTATATTTGTTGGCTTTTCTATAATAACACAAGAATATTTACAAGATGAGAACTGTTAACGGTTTTCACTAAATAAGCCACAGGTAGGTGCAGATCTAACAAATTTTCAAGGGAGCCTTCGTGGCCCGTATGACTTGAAAAATCATGCAGCAAAGCCACTCGACGGCACATGCACGAGTTATGTGCATTAGGGCTTCTATTATTCACCTGTGGTGGTGGCATATCTCACACGTGGTTGATGTATTAACGTTAGCGTAAGTGCACTGGTCACAAGACCAGCGACCTGTGTCATCCAGGGTCCTCGTTGAACCGGATTTTGAGCTAGCAGCCTTTCCCCTGCTTGCCCTGCCTTTGCTAGCAGCAGCTTTGGAGCCTCCACTTTGACTGCTGGTTCCCTGGGAATCGACATCAGCCAACCCATTCTCCAAAGCTTTTACTAGATTCTCAAAGTAATTGCGAGTCACACTGCATGAATCAAGAAGTACCCAATCGAACAGTAGGATCAATGAGATGGAACATCACTGAAACCTGCAATAACAAGAACATAGCAGACACACTTTCTCTAGTGCACTGCATTCGGGGACAATATACAGAGCATAAGAGAATAAATTGACAGCATAGTTGGCAAACTCGTTGATCCAAGTCGTGAGACGCCGAAGTCGGCTAGGATCATCCAAATACTGGGTCACTGGTCGAGTCAGCTGGGATCGTCAACTAATTACATGTTTTTTTGCCATGTATTACTGAATACTGCAGTTGTTACTTTTTGAACTGTGAAATATCATAAACTTTACTAATCATACATAAATACTCGTAGTACATATTCAGTTTTAGTTGATAAAAAAAAATCAAATACGAAGTCCTGACAGACTTACCTTCTTCATCTATTTATTCAAAAAAAAGAAAGCTATACAATTATGAGTCACTAACGGGATGTTTGATGTCTTGGAAAATCAAAATTCTAGAATAAAATTTTCACATCAACCTGGAATCAATTGTCTTTGTTAATTGTTTTAAATTTCCATTTTCAACGCCTTCAAATGGAATGTCTTCGCCAACATATGATTGATTTTTTTAGAAAACTAGTAAGACGTCCCCCTCCCACAGCTCTTAGAAATATTTAGAAAGTGGAAGGAGATATTTTAAAAAGAACAAAAAACAAGGTTTTTTTCCGTTTTGTCCAGGTTTTATCGTAAGATACAGGAGCAACGATACACAGGTGTATCGTATAGGTTTCTCGAACCTATACGATATATATCACATGATATGGGCCCGCATCATGCGATACGAATAACACTGCCTTGAATAGGAATGAAAATACCAGTTCCATAGTTCCACTTTTCCTTTGAGTTTGATAGCATGGAGTTTTTATTCTAAATTAAAAATAACTTATTTGATGGAAAGAGAATTAAAATTCTAGGATTCTTGAATTAAGGCTTTCATGCTTTGTGCCTCAAAGAGAGATTAAAAAAAAATCCAAAATTCTAGAATCATAATTTTAATTCTAAAATTTTGATTCTGAAATGAACTTATAAGTCCATAATCAAAATTATTTGTTTGATGACACAATTTCCATTTTTAAAGAATGAGAAATATTGATTCTAGAATTCAATTGATTCCCAGTGAATCAAACACCCCTTAAGTCAACTCTCTAACCCAGTGACCTAGTTTTCAGATTATCCCAGTCCGAGTTACGAGTTTACCAACCATGACTAACAGCACAATAATTCATTAGAACAAACACAACTACTGGCACAAGCATGAATGCAACAACAATTATAAGTTAATCTGCCCATATATTCCCACAAACAAACACACACACACACACACACACACAAAGACTTTTTTAAGGCAGTCAATTAGCTTTTTAACAATCAAGCAATTCATGGCAATTTAACAAACTTGGGTATGGAGTATCAACCTGACTATGACAACCCAACATATAGAAAAACAAGAAAAAAAATGAGACTTCAATAGCAGGCAATAGCAAAACAATGACTTTCACAACAAACCAGTCGTGGTAACATCTACCTGGTTAAGCCTGCCAGCTTGGTTCTGAATTCGTTAAACTCCTTAGATGGACCCTCACCCTCTAGGAAAGTGAGCAATTCCTTTTCAGCACATTGATGTAGTCGCTCCAACCCAGACTCAGCCTCCCCTACAATAAACAAAATGTGCATGCCAAAATTGATGTGAAGATGGAAAGGAAGAATAATGGTTACGGTAGTAAAAGGAAGATGAAAATACCCTGTAAATACTCAAAAAATTGCTTCTTTGCAAGTTCACGCTCAGGAAGGTAATAGCCATAGGCATATGTCCACTTCAGTACTCGCCTGCACTCAACAATCTGTAGACCACAGTATCAGATACAGAGAACATCTCACAACAAATGACGGTAATAAACACTTGAGAGCAAAGACCAAGTTGAGGCAAACAAGAGGTTTACCTGTAACCAAGCATCAGTTATGAATTTCAACTGAGATGCTGGCTGACACTGCTTGTCGCTCAACTTTTCAATCTGTATATTTCATAGGATTAACATAATTTTCATGAATTACAACGATATACTGGTAATTGCCAGAATTTTGTGTTCTCTAAGAATGTAAAAAATCAACTATAACAAAGTAAACAAATGCAGCATCACCAATATTTGGTAAAACTTTTGCAGTCCATGTTATATTTCACTCAAATGAACTTTAATTTCATAAAATCATGAAAGGTCTTAAAAAGAATCAGATAATAAAAAAAGTGACCATGCAACAATACTAAAATAGAGAGAGGAGAGCTATAGACAATCCTTCACATGATGTAAGAAGATGTAAGAATTCCGATGATAATGGCACAGCTTATGTCATAACAATTCCATTCTCAAGTACTTTCATGTCAGTTTGTTTATCAAAGAATAAAAGGTGTTGCAAGTAGTCTACAGATTACCACTTACATGAACAGTTTGCATTTGATGCAGATCTGAAAGAGCCTTTGCCCTTGACTGGAACAAAAACAACAAAATTTGAGAACCATGTGCAAACAATTTCTTATATCAGAAGAAAGAATTGGGCAAGTCTGGAAATATTAGAGAAAAAGAAAAACTATTTCACAATGAGGTGCACTACATGAAAATTACAGTGAGATCAACTGTGTGTATATACTACTTCAATTTGGACAGCAAGAAGCATCGGATTGTTTCAGTAAATTGTTATCTAATAAGCTCCTAAGAACACGAGCTACAGGAAGCATCACTGTTAAAGCTACCATGAAACAAGATCCTCATCGTTCTGCAACATTTTGTTTTGGTTACTAAACTTATGTTTTCTGTTTGTCATCTCATGTCAAATTCATTTCTTATTCATTGTTATATATGTTTTGCATTCTGTCATTGCTCTTTCCTCCTTACTATTGTGAAGGTTGTTTAACCTTCTATTATAGGTGTGTGTTTGCTATTATCAATCTCTTAGTTGCTACATATTAAATGGTTCTATTTCCAATTATTTCCACAATAATCCCCAAGGGCCTCTCTTATTAGTCCTAGTCCAAATCTGTTCTCCTTAAATTAGATTTTATAAATTTATCCTCCATTTACCCTTGCCATGATAAACACACTCATGCTATCCAAGTAAAAAAAGAGAAATTTTTAGTTGTTCCAAGGAAGACTTATGTGTTAAATACAAAAATACTTTTGGCATGTATAAATATGTGTGTGTGAGTGTGGAGAAAAAGAGAGAATAGATTTTATTTGGTAGGCAGAGTCAGGGTTTATGTAACATATGGCAGGTATGGTCAGGACCAACAAATCATCTTTTAAAGAGGATGCAACAAGCCTGACATACCAGATCCTGTATCATGCAATATCAGGTCCAGTGAACAGCATCAACTCAAATTTTACACATATAGGTACAATCGACTTAGCTTTCACTCAATTTGGGTTGGTCACATGCATTATAAACTCCATGATTCCTACCTCATTCTCATAAAAAAAAAAATTGTATTGATATGCATCAAGAATGCAGCATTTCTTAGTTTTCTTTTGCTTTTTTGATAATAAAAGCTACTGTAGAACCGTTTGTTTTGTGACCTTCATTAATTCACTATATCATGTTCGTTGATTGCTTACTTCACTTTTAACTACAGAAGTTTAGATTCCATTTTGCTTCAGTAGAATTTGCAGTTCTTATTGATACATGAGTGACCGTTATTTTATTTGTGTACTGGAATATAATAATGATGCTTACAGTTAAGGTTATGTAGGTGAAGTATACACATATCTAACAAATAGAAACATCTATAACCATATATGAGATAAAACACCATAAATGCAGAAACCATTCCTGCAGCAAGATGCCAAAATTTCAAGTTCCATGGAGATGCCGCATGCAACAGCACACATCAAACCTGCAACTACATCTTAGGAGCAAAAACATTTCAAACTTGTTTCGTTCCAGCTGTGCCTTGGGTTATTTTTCCTCATTCTAAGTTCATATTTTCTAGATTGTTGTTAGCCAAGGTAGAAAAGTATAGCGATCTTTAGAATAAAAGGAAACAGAAAATGAGAAAACATAAATCCCACTGACCGACTGATTGGTGGCCCATCTCTCATAATAATGAGTATACCGCTCCAATGAATTTTTTGCCATTTCTCGTCTTTTTTCAGCCTCATCATACTGAAGATTGTCAAATGAGGATAAGTTCAAATTAGGCTCTTCATTCATGCCAAAAAGGTACCTACTTATTGGCTGACACAAAAACCATATTCATAAAGAACATATTCATACCACTCCCTCCTGCTTCGCGGTCTCATAACGGTTACATGCATAGAAACCACCTGTCCGTTCACCATGATCAGACCATGCACCAAGACAAAGCCTGCAAATACTTACTTGTTGACAGCCAATAAAGAATGGGAAACATTTAAATTCATTTACTCAAAAAAACTTTACGTGTCATCTCACCAGCAAAACTCAAACTTGCAAGGAGGTGTGCATGTAATATGCATGCAACCCTGATTCTTCTCAATTGGTCTCTTGCACTTCGGGCAAGGCTTTGAATTTGCCAATATCCTAAAAATAGAATCAGAAACATTAGCCACCATGAATAGATACTCAAGGTAAAGCAGGATCATATGTCACATGGGTGCGCATGCTGGTGACAGTGCTACACTTTTCGTAAAAAAAAAATTGGGCACAGGTAGGGCGGTAAATAAATATATGTCTGCCAAAAAAGTTAAAGCAAAGAAAGGTCTGTTATTGTAATAAAGTATAATTTGGAAAACAATGCCATAAAAAATTAAAAAGAAACAGGCCTCTTTTTTGGAAATGATAATAAAGGGGAGGATCAGGAGGTTTAAAACAAAAAAGGTTCATAAAAAACTCTAGCACCATTTTCATCCTCCTCCCCGGGCACCAGGTATGCATCTTTCCTCCTCCTCTTCTTCTTCCTCCATCGTCCTCCTCCTTCCTCCTCTACTTTTCTCTTCTTTTTATTTATTTTTTTTTTCGTTTTTTTGTTGGGAGGGTCACATTCTAGCAGCAATGGTGACATGTCGACGTGGGTGCAGCACCCAAAGTGCCACATCCATGTGACATAGGCAGGATTATTCAGGTATCAGAAACATCCATTAGCCTCACCTTATGGATAGATGTGTAAAATAGAGCAGGACAATTCAGATACCTGTAGTCCTAGTATCAAGTTTATATGAAAACCCAAACAGAAAAACAAATTCGCCTCCTTAGAAGTAGAACTAATTCATGGCCTACAAGAGCTCCGTCTACTAGGCCATTGTTTTGGACTTGAGACCATAAAGTAGAAGCAGCTCAAGCATCCAATGTCAGAATGTGCCTGTTGGCATAAACCACCTGCCCAACCCAGCTTGCACTAAAGAAAAAAAAAAAATGAAAGTACCAAAGTATGTGAAAATCAAACAGAAATACAAGCTCAGCGACCAAAGTTCCAAGAAAATAGTATGACTGCTTTAATCATTTGTAGTTTTGCTCATGTCAACTTAAATTCATTCCCTAGGAGACCAAAAATCTAAGTAACAAGGTTATGTTACTTGGCAGCCATACTGGTGTCTGTACACCATTTTCCAATACTGGTACACATGGGCAGGTTGGTATGTTTTGGACCTGGTCTGGGTCAAACCCCATCCAAAAACACTAACTTTTAAAACGTCGACCGAACTCTATGTCTGCTCATGGTCTAAAAGAGAGAGTCAGTATGATGGTTTGGAGGAGAGGCAAAGAAATCCCGGTGATTCTCCAGGTGAATCAAGTTTCAGTTTTGAAGGGCCTTGGGGTCATTCTAGAACAGGAAAACCACATAGAGAGGGAGTATGGAAGAGGTAAGGTCAACAGCAAGAGAAAGAGACAGAGAGCTGAGGAAGAGTCTTCTAGATCGATTCCCGTGCTTGCAGATCGTGTTTCTAAACGAGAGAAGAAAATGCAAAAGAAAATACCTGCAGTGGGAACGAAATGGACCTAGTGTTCTTCCTTGCGAGGCGTCTTCTTTTGCTGCTTTTGTTGTGTACAGGGCGTGATAGAGGGCACGAGGACGAGAGGGAGGGCGAGAGAGAAGGCACAGGGTGAGGGGCGAGGGGCAAGAAGGCGAGATCGAGAGAGTGACAGGCAAGAGAGCAAGGTGGGAAAGGGTATCGCGCGAGAGAGAGGGAAAAAGAAAATCGATTTTTAAAACGCCAAGTTGGGGCGACTCAGTCTAGGTCGAAATAAGTACATGTATGGAAATGAATACAAAAAAAATGGACATACGTAGCTCAGGGGTTAATAGGCAGACCAACAACTAGGCTGTCCAATTGACTGGTCTAACCAACTAGTCAATGGTTTGAAACACAGGTCAATTGACAAACAAGTGACTAGTTGGCTGACTAGTCACAATTTTGACAACCAAAGGGTCAACAATGAGAAAGCTTTTAAAAGCACTACTTTTCCTTCTTCTTCCTCCTCATCCACTTTTCTCTTCCTTTTTTGTCTCTTGTTTTTTTGGGGGGAGGGCGACACCCTACCAGAAATGGTACAACGTCGACGCAAGAGCAACACCCAAAGTGCCACCTCCACGTGACATAGGCAGAATTATTCAGATATCAAAAACATCCACTACAATCACACCCTTATGGAATATATGTGTAAAATAAAGCAGGATCATTCAGATATCTGCAGTCCTAGTACCAAGTTTATATGAAAACCAAACAGAAATAAAAATCTGCAACATCATTAGAACTAAATCATGGCCTACAAGAGTTCCCTTTACAAGGTCATTGTTTTAGACTTTGAGACCTCAAAGTTGAAGCAGCTTAAGCGTCCAATATGACAGTGTCTGTTGGCATAATGTCTGCCTAACCCCCTTGCACTAAAAATAAATAAATAAATAAAAGGGCCATAGTTGAAAACCAAACAGAAATACAAGTTCACCGACCAAGTTTCCATGTCAACTTAAATTCATTTCCTAGGAGACCAAAAATCTAAGTAACATGGGTACATGTATTGGCCATGCACGTAAGATTTTTTGATAAATCACCACTAGATGGAGTCTTAAAGAAGACACGAGAGGAAGAGAAGAGAATAAGTCTGCACGAGGAACGAGAGAGAAAAAAAACGAGGGCCATAGGGTTAGCAGTTAGCACCTGCCCCTTGTCATTACTTAAACTAATTACACAACATTTACAAATAAAATACACAAAAGAACAATAAATATTACAAGTTTGCCAGTTTGCCACCGCCCATGTGCTGCGTGTGGTGAAAATGGGTCGGGTCTGACTTGACCCAAACCATAACTTAACAGACCCCCTCAAGTTGTGTATGATGTTTGATCATGTACAACTTGTTTTTCAATTCCCATAAATGATGCCCTGTAAGACCCTAGGTAAATAGACGAGCCACTTGTTGAGACGTGGGTATATAAGTAGGAACAATTTCGCTCTCCTTAACCTTCTGGCGAATGAAATGTTGATCAATTTCTATATGCTTAGTGCAATTATGTAAGATAGGATTGAAGGCAATTTTGATGACACTTTAATTATCACAAAATAAAGATGACCGAGCAATGGGAAGAGAGAGTTCCCCAAGGAAATGATGCAACCATGAAGCCTCAGCTGTGCCGGCAGCCATGGCCACATATTCTGCCTCAGTGTTCGATCTGGAAATTGCACGTTGTTTTCTGCTGCTCCAGCAAATAAGATTAGAGTTAAGGAAGATACAATAACCTGAAACTGACAGCCTATCATCTGGGTCGTATGCCCAATCTGCATCAATATAAGTGGAAATAGTATATCCATTCAAAACAGTTGACTTCCTCGTGTAGACGAGTCCATCCCCAAAAAAGTAACCTTAAGGAAGCGCAAAATATGTTTAATAGCATCCATATGTCCTTCTGTGGGTGCGTGAATAAACTGAGAGACTTGATTCATTGCATATACTATGTTTGGGTGTGCAAATGTGAGATATTGCAACATGCCAATTATACTCCGATAAACGCTAGGGTTTGAGTATGAATCACTCCCATCAAAGGCATTCAATTTTGTGTTGAGAACACTAGGAGTATTAATGGGCTTGCAATTTGTCATACATGCTCTGTCCACTATATCAAGAGTATAGTAAAAATTAACATATCACCCTCTGTATCAAGCTCGACACCCAAAAAATACTGGAGTTTCTCGAGATCCTTCATCTTGAATTGTTGCTTCAACACTTCCTTAACATGAGATATGTGACATGGAGAATTTCCTGTAAGAACTATGTCATCTACATATATAAGTAGCCAAGTTGTGATTTCACCTATATGATATATGAATAGGGAATGGTCAAGTGAACTTTTGATAAAACCAGCCTGCTGAACATGAAGAGAAAATCCATTCAACCATGAACGAGATGCTTGCTTAAGCCCATATAATGATTTTTGTAACTTACACACCCATTGAGTTGGATCATTGGTAGCATAACTTGAGGGTTGTTCCATGTATATTCTTTTTTAGAAAACCATGGAGAAAAGCATTTTTAACATCCAACTGATCTAAGGTCCATCCATGTGAGATTGCAAGAGAAATGATAACCCAAACTGTACCCATTTTGATAACTGGACTGAAAATCTCATCATAATCTTCCCTGCACAGTTTGAGTGAAACCTCTAGCCACACATTTTGAACTCACTACATTCTTATCATCTGAACGAGGAACAATCTCCCAAGTTTAACATTCATTTAAAGCAGTCATTTCTTCATTCATAGCCTCGATCCAATATTTGTTTTTGCATGCGTGTTCATAACATTTTGGCTCCACATTTTTGCTCAATCTTGTCATAAAAAGCTGGAAATCTAAAGAGAAGTTATCTTAACTTACCCACCTATCAATAGAGTATCGCACACGTTCTGATCTACATGGGCAAGTAATGATAGTTTCTGGTGTGGTTGTCATCGAGTATGTACCATTCGTGAAAAATGATTAGGTGGAGACGTGTTGTCCATCTGAATAGATGGAGGCGTGCTGTCCATCTGATCATATGAGGCTGCCTCGAATTCATCAATAACCCTGTCACTGTGTGTGTGTCATGCATCAGCTCCTTGGCCTAATATTTCAACATTTAGTTATGGATGATATGTATCACCCCTTGCATTAAATGTTGCACGTGGCTCCTTTAAGTCCTTCAACTTATGCTCATCAAAAACAACATATCGTGAAATATACATGCGTCCAGTCTTCATATTATAGCATCTATAGCCCTTATAATTTTCTGCATAACCCACAAATCTGCACATAACAGCTCGATCTTGATACTTATTTCTCAAGAAAACATCAACATGGACATAACAGACACATCCAAAAACACATAATTCATTATCATTTAGCTGCTCTTGATGTAAAATAAAGAATTGAGATTTTCCTTTAAGTAGAGACAATGGCAGCCGATTAATGATATGAACAGCAGTATGGGAAGCTTCAGTCATAGATTCATGGGCACATCTATGTTATGCATCATACTTAATGCACTTTCAACTATGTGTCTATGCTTTCTTTCAGCAATACCATTCTGTTGTGGTGTGTGAGGGCAGGAAATCTGTCGAGTGATCTCATGATTTAGTAAATACTCAGTAAATTCATTGGAAATGAACTCGCTCCCACTATCACATTCGAAATGCATAATATTGAAAGAGCATTTGTTTTGGACTAAGGCATGGAATTGGCTGAACAAGCGAAAAACCTCTGATTTTCTTTTCATAAAGTGGATCCATGTGTAGCGTGAGTAAGAATCAATAAAAATAACATAATGTGTAGCGTGAGTAAGAATCATAAAAATAACATAATATTTGCTCCCGAGGGAAGAAGAAATAGGAACAGGCCCCCAAACATTGGAGTATATAGTGTCAAATAACTTCGAAGCTAGCTTATTTATTGACTGAAAAGGTAAGGCATGGCTCTTACAAATATGACAGCTTGAACACATGCTAGACTCATTGATATGATTCAAACTAGACTTATGTAATAGTCCATTTACAACAAAATTTTGAATGAAAGACCGACTACAATGTGTTAAACGACCATGCCAAATGGATGACTTATCATACTTTGTTAGATTGACTTTACTTTGACTAGGAAAAGATGAATATGAAACACATGACTTGGACACATTTGGAGCTTCTTCAAGGACGTACATATCTCCTTTACGAACGCCCTCAGCGAATGTCTTCTTGGTTCGAACATCCTTGACATAATCAGAAGACCAGTAAACTCAATAGAAAAATGAGTATCATCAATAAGCTTTGACACGGAAATAATATTTTTCTTAACATCCGAAACGACAAGAACCTTCTTTAAAGGTAGGGAAGAATAAGCCATGGATACATGTGCGTTTCCAATATGAGATATTTTGTGATGAGAACCATCTCCTGTAACAACTGAGCCTATAGTTAAATAAGGAAGAGCACAGGAAAGCTTACCTGCATCATCAGTCACGTGGGCAGCGACACTAGAATCCACATACCATAATCCTTCTTCATTTTGCTTAAGATTGACTTTGGACAAAGCTAACATTAAGATCTGTTGCATAGCAAGAGGAATGTTTTGTGCTGCTATTGTGTTTGATACAGGTGGTCCGGCTGACTTATTTTCACGCCTAACCTGCTTTCCTTTATTTTGAGGGTTATGTCAACATTCTGACTTTACATGACCTCTCTTATTGCAATAAAAACAAGTGAATATTCTTCATAGTGCATTTGCCCATGCATTTACGTTTGGTGTAGGAAGAAAACCTCTCCCTGTCCCTGCCTATGCGTTCCAAACTCTAGAACTACTTCCTTGCAAAGTGTGGCTACTAGTGACCAATACATTGTGAGTGCCAGAATGAGGCAAGTGTTGTCTTTGTATACGACTTGCTTCATGTTGAATCAATTTTGCTTTCAAGTCTGCAAAAGAAGGAAGAACAAACAACACCTCTAAAGCAGTGCAGGAAACATCAAAATCTGACCTCAATCTGCTCAAAGCCCGCTGTACCTTGTTCTTGTCACTAACTAGATGTCCTATGATGGCAAGTTGATCACTGACATTTTTTATTTCATACATGTACTCTAAAGTTGATCGTGTACATCGCTTTATAACTTAGAACTGCCTCTTGAGTTGCAGAAATTTTGCTTCTGATACTTGAGAATATATAGTAGCGAGTACATTCCATAACTCGAGTGTTGAAAAGTCGTCATCGACACCCGCCAGAACTTCCTCTGATAGCGTAGAGGTAATGTATGCAACAAGAGACTGATTGTGAGCCATCCACGTCTCATATTTAGGATTGCTTTCTGTGATGGTTTCCCAAACTTGCGCTGCAACATTCTTCACTTCTCGCATGATCCACTCCGGTGGCGCAGGTGTGGTGTCGTTGAGATGTCCATAGAGACAATGACTCTTGATAAAGGGAACTATTTGACGTTTCCATGTCAAATAGTTGGTATGGTTCAGTTTTGTGAGATGAATTGAGAGAGAAAGCTAGTCGACAAGATAGTTCAGTTTTGATCCATATTTGGGTTTTCAGGCTAAACATGCATGGATGGGGTAGAAATTGGAAACTCTCACAACAGTAGTAAGAATTAGGGTAGGTGACTTTGGAAATCAAGGCACGACAGGTCTAGGAATTAGGGCAAACAACTTTGGGAATTAGGACAGAAAAAAAAAATCTCACGGCAGTTTTAGGAACTAGGGTAGACAACTTTGGAAATTAGGGCAGAAAATAGCAGTTTTCAGATTAAGGCAGAAATAAAAAAGATGAGGGCAGAAATGGGCAGAAATCAGAAAGAGAAGAGAATAAGTGTGCACGAGGAATAAGAGAAAAGAAAAAAGAGGGCCTTACGGTTAGCACCCACCACTTACCGTTACTTAAACTAATTACACAACATTCACAAATAAAATACACAAAAGAACAATAAATATTACATGTTAGTCACTGCCCATGTGCTGCGTGTGGTGAAAATGGGTCAAGTCTGACTTGACCCAAACCATAACTTAACAATACCTGTGTCCAGACACCCTTTTTTGACACAGGTACACTTGGGGCAAGTTGGCACTTCTTGGACCTGGTCTGGGACAGACCCGATCCAAAACACTAACTTCTAAAACATAATTAACCAAACTCTTTGCCCGCTTGCAATCATAATGAGAAAGCTGTGGGGATCGTTTGGAGGGGAGGGAAAGAAATCCTGGAGGTCTCCAGGTGGATCAAGATTCAGCTTTGAAGGGCCTTCAGTGATTCTAGAACAGGAAAAGCAGAGAGAGAGAGATAGAAAGAGAAATAAAAGGGAAGGGCACCAGCCAGAGAGAGAGAGATACTGAGAGCTAAGGAGGAAGAGTCTTCCACCCCGTCATGCCCTTCATTTTCTATTTTAAACTTCATTTATCCCTACTAGAAACTTATAAATCACTGGCTAACATTTTACATATATTTCAAGTAGGTCATACCAACTTTGGAAAAATGTATGCCTTTTCTTCACTTACACACCCCCACACCCACATTTTTCAAAATTTTTGTATCTGCACCTGCACCATCATACCCACACTCACACCCACAAAACTTAGACAAAAGTGAATTTTAATTTGGCTGAGACAACCTAACTTGTCAAATCGAATCTCAGACACAAGTCACTCAACAACCTAAGGGGCTGTTTGGCAACAGTAACGCAGTCACTGTCCCATGAATCTGCCCAAAAAAAATGGGACAGATTCATGAAACACTCTAACAAGTCCAGATTCATGGGACAGGAATAGTGTGTTACTGTCACCAAACAGCCCTCAAAAGACTAATGGGACTAGTTGGTCTAACTCAGTGTAGGTTGAAATGAATACATATTTGGAAACAAATATAAAATGTAACATATTTGTACAAAGAATGAGCATACATAGCTCAGGGCTTAGTAGGCAGACCAACGACTAGGCTGTCTAGTGTCTAATTGACTGGCCTGACCACCTAGTCAATGGATTGAAACACGTCAGATGATAACCAACTGACCAGTTGGCCGACTAGTCAGCATTTTGACAACCAAAGGATCAACATTGTGAAAGCTTTAAGTTTCCTAGAGTATGGTTAAGAGATGAATGAACCGTAATTATTGTGTGTGGACACATACACAGACATGCAGTGGATTTTGGTACACCTAAGTCCAGAAAACATAAATGTCAATCAAGATGCTAGCTCAGTTTTGCTCACTTCCACGGGTCAGGCTTTCTAATGTGCGAACAAAAGACAAGTTCAGATACTTCACTTAATTACACTTTCCTTGCAAAACCTAAATTTTAACTTGTTCAACAGAAGTTCAATACAACTCCCTTCCGCAGGTGCTCCCAAACCATAACTGTGTGTGGCAAATGCATGTCTGTGTGTGCATAGAAGTGACATGGACTTGACAGACCTATGATGAGAAAAGGTAATGTCACAGAATCAAGGACTACACCATTTATGGGCCTGCTAGCTGGGTTATGCATCCAATATTCACTGGATCAGGCACCTCCAACAACGAAATGTATGAAAAGCCAGCACTTCATTTAACAACACTGCCTTTGCGATATTAAAAATGCTGATTTACCTGACTCAATATTAAAATAACTGAAACTTCCTTAAAACAATCAATCCTACCAGTTCATATTCTCTGATTCAGCACTGTTCTTTAGGATCCACTTGGCCACTGTGTCACAGTCAACAGGACGGTGTGCCTCTTCAGTACACTGAAATTAAATTGAATGGGTTTAGAATTTCTTGTTTTCCTTGTTCAATGCTAACAAAAAATGTCAGAGATTCAGGGAAGCACTCACATTCCAACAAAAATTATAAGAACAATTGCAGGTAACATCATAGTTTGAACTGCCAGCAACAAATTCTACAGCATACTCACAGCCTGGAGCAGGACACCATTTGGTCTGCATAAATAAAACAGAAACATCAATGCTTCATAAGCTATGAGAAACTGCCTGCAATCCACTACAAATAAACAAATTGATTCATTTTATGATTTGTAAACCAAGTATTCAACAAGATGGAACTAATTGCTTTGACAAATCGAAAAAAAAAAAAGGCAATTTGAAGTATCAAAATTGTTAGACACTCCCACAAATCATCATCATCATTAACATTAAACCAACAGCTATATACACATAGAAAGAAATCTTAGCAGAATACAAAAATGTGCCTTCTCCCTCGAAGATTTCCACTTATTATGCATAAATTAGTTTAAACAACTGAAGCTGTTATTGTTATCGGACATATCATTCAGACGGCAAAAGCACCTGTTTGTTATCCGTTACAAGAAGGATCCCCAACAGAAACCACAAATATTTAAACAGTAAGAGCACCTTTTTGTTATTAGTTTTAAGAAGGACCGCAACAAAAAACACAAATAAGTTGTTCATATAGTTCAGCCGCTTCAAAGAAGCATGCACCGTAGAATGACATCCCCATTTTGACATCACATAAACACACACACAGAGAGAGCAGGAGAGGATAAAAATAAATTTAGTTGATCAGATGTCATGACCATGTCCACTCCCACAGTGGGTTCTGGCCCCAAGCCCAGCAGATCCCAACCCCCACCTACCAACTTTGGTTTCATCCCCAAAAAGACTACGAACCAAGACAAACAATCACTTAACAACTTCTTTATAAATCCCTAGGATTCTTCACAATTTTAGATATAGGACAACTTTCCAAAGTGCGTCACAAAACACCCACCCCACCCCTCCTCTTAAGACGCACACAGCCGCACATGTGAGACCCTGGATCTGAATATTGAACCAGCTCTGATACTGTCACGACCCCGCCCACACACCCACACAGGACTCAGACCCTTGGTCCAACAGATCCTAACCTGCCCCCTAGCAGCTTCAGTTTCATCACCAAAAAGGTTAGAAAGGAGGACAACCAATCACAAAAACCTCATTATCAGTACCATAAGATTCCTTACAATCTTAGATATGAGACTAATAAACTTTTTCAAGTCAAAGTGGAGTGCTACAGCAGAACTAGGAATGAACCATGAACATCCCAATAAAGCCATCTAACAAGAAAATTGCATTCGTAACGTAGTTAAAAAGAATTAAAGAAACATCCACCCAACATCCACCCCATATTGGGAAAACATAGAGACGCTAATGGCTCAAAGTCATACTTCTAAAATGGAGAGAATATGCAAACAATCACACAAAAAGATAGGTACAGACACAAGAAGCTGCTTCCAACTGGGTCTGCAGCTATGTAACACAGACACTTGCAAAATGGCAAGCCAACCATGTCGACAAGACCCAACACAGGTACAGGTATGCAAGTGTGGAGACAGTATGTAGTTTCACTGTCTATATTGTATATACACAACAAAATCATCAGCCATGAACTGAAGTTGAAGGCACCACAATCTTGTTGCACTGCAGATCTGATGCAGTGATTACAGTTCCTCACTTTAAAGTTTAATGACTTAATCCCTCTGGGAAAAGCACCAGAAAGCAAATAATGAAAGGAAAAGCACGAAAAAAGATGAGAAATTCAATAACAAAAGGGAATCAAGATTTTTTTTCAACAACAGTTAATCCTAAACAAAAGAAAACAAAAGAAAGAGGCCTTTCTAAAAGGCCTAACCCTTAAATCCGAAATTGGATCTTGGGTTAAATAACTGAAAAGATCCAAATCTAGAAAAATAACATCAATGTCAAAATAAACTGAAACAGATCCAAATATAAGATCTGATCTAACTCTAAACTACGCTGCATCAAAAACCCTCCAACGAACGAGCGTTTTTCGCAGTCGTCTAGCAAATTGCTCCGGTGCGGTGACTACCTTTTCCAGCGAAAGCAACTTGCCAACTTTCATGTATGCTCTCTCTAGGCCCTATCTAATCTTTTGACCTTCATTCCAGATCTTCTATAAACCCCCTTCGTTCTTATTTTCTTGTGCTCTGATATGTCCTTGTTTTGTAAGAGGGTTCTCTATTTGACTCTACCTCTTGCTTCTCCTCTTCTTCTCCTTCCTAGTTCTTGGTTTTTCTTCTTCTTGGTATTTAGTTTCTCGTTTATAATCTTTTTCTCGTTTCTATTCTCTTCCTCAAGGATCTTGATTAACTCCATTAATCCTTGTGTTGCTTCTGGTTGCAGTTCATCTGCTATTGTCGAATCAACATGTTTGTAATCTTTACATCTATTCTTTATGTCTACTAATTCACCAATTGTTAACAAGTAAAGTGCTGAAGTTTGGCCTTCTATTCATTTCTTATTTTCTCTTGAAATCAGATTTTTTTGTGTCATCAGATCAGAGTTTTTCTGACTGTATCAGATTGTGCTTCAGATTCCGATTCCTTATTAGATTCAGTTTCTTCGCCCATTGTTCCGTCTGATCATGTGAAGTTCTTCCTAATCAGACGTTTCTATTTCGCCTGATTAGGTTCTATATTATATGACGAAAAGTGTTAACACTTAACACTAAACAGAAGAGGTCATTTTTGTTTATGTAACTATATAAGAATTAAAGTGTTTTATATATGTGTTTGTGTGTCTCTGTGTGTAGAGTATGTACAGCCACGTCCTCGCACCCAAGTTTTCTGAATTTTGCTCCACAACCGTATCCATATCGGCACCTGCACCTGTACCCATGTGACAGGTGTGCAGTAAGATACTCTAATCCCACCCATGAAAACAGAGAACTCCAAGGCCAGTTAACTATCCATTGCTATTACATTCTTTGAAATTGGAGAGCGAAGAACCATTTTCATAGGAAGTTACAAAACTTTTAAAATTACAAATATATTTCAGATGTATTATTATACAAGATGAAATTTTAGGATGCCCTGAGATTGAAAATAATAAGTAAAAATGACAATCTTAAAAGGAGAAGACCAAACACATGCAAACTGAAAGAGAGAATTTTGTCGCATACTTTCAGGCCTACCAAATTTAATTTTCTAGTTCACACATAATCATACAGCTTAAGCAAATTGATTAAAATGTAGACAAACAAAGGCATCCGCAAAGTTCATTAGGCAAGTACCTTCCTGTTGTCTTCAATGTAGGATCTAAGAAGGTAACGTGAATACTTCTCCTTATCTTCATCAGAAGCCAATAAATTGATCATATCTTGGCCAACAGCAGCACCACAAGCAGGATCAGGGCACCGCAGCATGAGGCATCCAGGACCATCATTTATGGATGTACTTATATAACCTTTAAAATGAAGGTTTAAAATTAATTTTCCTTTAAAACATCCACAAATGCAATAAACAAAGCATTTTCTACTAAAGGTTAGCCATGTAGTTATACAAAGAAAATTACAATTTTACAAGGTAAACAAGAAGAGCTCTAGCTTGTTTCTTTCTTTCTTTGTTTCTTTCTTTTATTTATTTATTTATTTTGGTGGGAGGTGGGGGGATCCGGTTCTTAATAAAAGCTAATTAGATTGTTTTTGCATTATTTCAGTTTAAGTCCAATTGGACTGCAAAATCCAAGCAGAACGGGACTTCCGAATCAACCTACCATTATTACTTGTGGTTTCTTCCTTGGATATTAAGCTTCCTACTCTCACAAAGCTGTTAATTATCTTAGATTGATATCAAGGCCACATGTAAGCCATAGCTAGATCACAATTGTCAAGAGAAGGGAATCAAGAGCAAGAAGCAATGCAAGCAACCCGTTCAAATCTTTAGAGGACTACAAAGGGGTAAACGAGTTAGCAAGTAAATGGATAATGTCCACAAAGCAATTCAAAACAATTTAAATACCAATCAAACTAATGGAAGTAAAAAGGAAACAAAATTCATGGCTAAGGATAATACAAAATAAAATGTCATTTACATTAAAATCCAAATGGAACTCAAGTTCAAACTCAGGAATCAGGGTCCTTGACCAATTCAACCACTACTCCTAGAAATTTGGGGACCTACCTACTCTACTGTTTCTGCTCATTGTAAATAAACTGGTTCACTATTCAGGCTGCAACAAACCTGTCAAGAAATGCAGCACCAAATCAAAGTACACAGTGAGCATGCATAATGTGCCTAGTGTGCAATAGATTTGGTTATATTGTCAAATTCAGCATGGATCATTTCAGCCTGCAAGTCCTTCCATCAATTTTATGGTTTTTATCATATCACAGTTATTACCTGAAACTAAATCAAGGAATTGCAGAAACCCTAGGGTTTACAAATGCAAATACAAGAAGGGCATAAAATGGAATCATCAACAATCAAAGCATTCTGACATAGCATAACTTAGATAGTCACAAGGTGCCAGTAAGAAGATTTAATTCCTATAATGAGTACCTATACACCAGAACATTAGGTGTATAAGGCCCAGGTTCTCCCTAGCAACAAATGGAAGGGACAAAAAAACAGAAATAGTTAAATTAGGCTAATTGGCACAAAAGAGCACAACATGTATGGGCATTTAAAGGATTTACTGTCTTGACAGTAGGAAAAAAAAAAGAAGGATGTCTCTTAAAAATAAGAACATGGCTACGTTTTATTAGAGTTAAAAAATAAATAAGTAATTTAACGAAGGCAGACCTTTCCAACAAAAAGTGCAAAAAAGGTGACCGCAGACAGCAGCATGCATTACTCCACGAGGGTAACTCTCAAAGCATATCCCACATGTAAGCTGCAAACAAAGAAAAAATTAATGATGCTAACAGAAAAACGAGGTTAAAAAGATCTATTTGTAGAAGACAGAAGATCGATGGAATTTTAACCACTTTATGCACAAATATACAGTTACTTACTTCAACAGCATTTTGATTTATCCCAACGACTGGCTTGTCCAGCAAGCCTACAGCCTTGCGAACTTTATCCTCATCAGCAAACCATTCATCATTGACCCTATTGACACTCCTGTGAATTAAATAGGTTGAAAATACATGAGAGTCTTCCAGTACATCAGAAATATCTTAAATACATAAACACTTAGTAAAATCATTAAAAATGTAAAGCAAACCCTGGGAATATTTAGCAGTCCAAGAGAATGTAGCATCAGTCATCTAATAGAATGTAGTATCGGCCTGGATGCAGAGGCAACTTTTAAAACAGCCATCAAGTTTTAACAATAATGACAAACATATCTAACATTTTAATAATGATAAAAGCACACTAAGTGTTGCACTTGCACCATTAATTAACAAGAACCTTACATCAATTAAAACTATGTAACAGCTACAAGAAGCGAACATTAAATGAGATGTGGAGGGAAATTTATGCAAAAAAGCAAAATGCGAAGCTATGTCACATAGGTACGGGTGGGTGCCTGTGCGGGTACGGGTATTGACCATTTTTAGAAAACTTGGGTGCGGGGGTACGGCCGTGCACACACATGCACATATACATATATATATCAAAAAATTTCAAACAAAATAACATATTCGCACATATATATATCAAAAAATTACAAACAGAATAACATATTCATAAATCATAATCCAAAATTTATCATTCTTGATTCCCATTCTCCTCAATCGCAAATTTACTACTCAACTGAGGCCGAAGAAAATCATGCGTGTGGCATAAGCACAAACAAAAGAACAACATAAACTTTTACATAACAAGATAAAAGAGCTAGCGAAGCAAAAAACGAATCCCAGCACTACGAAGCAAGAATAAAGAAAAAAGAGGGAAGTGGGACATTAAAATGAGGGTTTCGAAAATTTTAACGTTAAAATGGTTTAAAAAGTTAAAATGTAAAAATCATTAACATTAAAATCCGACAAATTTGGACTCAGTCAACTTTGACCGAGTCTGAAAAATGTCAAAAATGACCTTGGGTGCGTTGACCACACCCGGTGCGGTCAACGCAGCACCCTTTCCGTACCTAGGGCCGTACCCGTACTTGTCTCGTACCGGTACCGTGCGGGTACTCCTCCCCGTGTGACAGAGCAGAAAAGAAAGTGAAGAGTCGAAGATCAATGCAAAAATAAATAGTTTTGACATCTTATAGTGACATTTCATTGAATGCCACATAAAAGTCTTCTCTTCCTTTTTACGTTGTTGGATTGCACAATCCTGAATTGCCCAATCTTCATCCCTATATCTTTGGACCTACACCTAACACACACACACACACATATATATATAGCACTCATCCAGCACTTTTTAGTTGCTGATAAACCCAACCATATAAATAGGTTAATATATAACCATATAAATGGGTTCTACTGATCCAAAAATGTAGGATCCAAAAGAAATTCATGAATCTTGGATGTATCACTTGGATTTTTAAAATCTTAAATTCCTTGGATCATAAAGTATCGTTTACACATCAAAAATTGATATTTTTTTTAATTCCAACATTTACAGATATTCCAAGTCCATCCATGCAGTTCAACTTCCCTTCCCCCGTTCCCAGCACAACACAACCCCCTGCCAAAAAAAAAATTGCTCAACAGCACACCAAGAGCCTCTATGTGTGTGTCTGTGTGTGTACGTGTATTTAAAGTCATGTTTTTGTTTGTCAGTTACTCAGTATTGCAGAGCCAAAAGGCCTGTAAGTTTTGCTATCATGAACCAGCTTTTTAAACACAATATCTCAAATATTCAGAAGTCTCTGTTTACCCATGACATCAAAACACAGAAAAATCACCATTTTCTAAAAACAATAAGAGAATACTTTATAGATAAGTTCTATATTTCCGATTAACAATGACAAAGCTTATCCTCGAGTACAAATCATTCTTCTCTAAACCAGGATTATAACAGATCCAAATTTTTTACCAGTTATAATAGCGCAAGAGAATACTAGCTGAAACTCTTGGAATAGAAAGCACAGTGGATATCCTCGATATGTCATCCTCTTGATGGAGGCGGATATCATCTTCACTCAAAATGGTATAGTTTTGCTGAAAAAGAAGGAGAAAAAAAAAAGCAATTCAGATAACCTCAGATAACATAAGAGAACAGGAATAACAACAATATAGTAATGCTCATAGCATAGGGTGCAATACAAAGCATTACAAAATATAGAATTTACTACTTGCCACCAACCATCTATTGTGTAGTCAGGGCAAAAAAAAAAAAAAAAAGAAAGAAAGAGCACAAGAACATGAACAAACTCAACCAACTTCTTTATCAATGAGAACATGTAGAGCCACATCATTCGGTGAATAGGAAGCATCACTTACCAAGAGAAATGCAGTTTATTATTTGCTATGATAAATATGTCCAACAAACGCTTCTTTTCAACAAGATGGAAATTGTACTTTGTCCAGAACTCACGTATGAGATCAACCTTGTCGGATATTATGTCGTACTTACTGGTTTTCATCAATCTAGTAATTGTCACGGACCGTTACTTTCTAGATTTTAAATTATATTTGTGGAACAATTAGTTTAATTATAAGAACCTTTAAAATTGTCTAAGGTGCACATTAGCATAATCCCTTATCGTGCATGATTCATGATTTGTTACATTACATTGTGCAATTAAGAATGAAAGCACATAGGGATGCATTTGGAAACTGCAAATAGCACTTTGTTCTGGTCTGTTTCACAATGCCTTCTGGAATGCCGAGGTAACCGATGCTGGGATTCATGTCCATGCATTCAGAGCTCATATGCATTATTAATTTATAGAAAAGGAATCAAGCAGCCAAAATCATGATGGAATTCAGTCTTAACAGATTTTTCCTTTCTTTTAATTTTGTTTTTTCAAAAGAATTCAGAACAGAGTGTCTGGGGTTTCATTATTCTTCCCTTATTCTTTTGAGATAGAGAAGAGAAGTGTCCATTAAAAAATTGTTCTACATATTTAGACTACTGCTGAATCCTCCTTTAATCAGTACCTGCAAAATTGCTAGCTGCAACCTATCAAAATGTACAGTGACAAACTTTTTCCACATAGATGTGATGCAATTATGAATTCAGCTGAGATTGTAACATATAAATGTGTCATTTTCAAATACTAAAAGACTGAAAGAAAAGAAAGTTTGGAACGTTACATATAAAAAACAAGTTATATAAAAGGTTTATGGAGTAAGTTAAAGTGACTATGACTTATACACAAGGATTGAGTGAAAATCAAGTCCAACATTCATCAGGTATAATAGCTGACTGAACTTGATGTGGCTGTTGGTTTAATTGGAAAGTCAGTGTAGCACCTGTACCTCCAGCAGCACCCGAGATTATTGTGCCACATGACAGGCATTGTAGGCCAAATTATTATAACTTAGGCATGGGAGTTAGTGCCACCTAAAGCACCATGGATGCTATTGAAGCTTAAGCAGTCCAAATGCCTATTTCCTTGAATAGGTGCAGCCATCGAATACAAACTCTTATACTAGCTTAACATCAAATGAATGCTTAACCTCCTCATGTTAGCGAGTATCACAAAATCAAGTTTGCTTCAAGATACGCTTCCTATTGAAAGAAGAGAAAGAAACACAATGATGCCTGCTCATGAGAAAGTCTTTTGATAGATAAAAAGATGACACAAGAAAAAATTCAATCGGCTGCAGTACAAAAACTGACTAGCATGATCACATATTACAGAAAGGGTGGGACCCTAATGACATCGCACACCACCACTCAATAAATAAGTGTTTACGGTTCAAGTATTTACCAGTGGTTCCCATGAACAAACATATTTCTTATAGACTATTGTAACCTAGCAGTCTTCCTCCATGAACCAAAGCACGATAGATATCTTACTGGCAAAGATATAGAAGCCTCAGTTACTGATAACCAAGCTCAGGATAACATCTCTTAGTCCTACTATTAAGTCCCGTTAAAGGCTTTAAGAGAATATACGAACATGACCGCCGCACCAGCATACTCAAAATCAGAGAGCATTCACCAATACAGCATGATAAAAAATGACAGAACCATCATACATGATCAGAACCCTGATGGAAGCGCTATAAGACACTATCACACAAGAAACCGGAAAGTCAAATATAGGAGAATAGAGGGAAGAGTTCAAAGCAGGAAAGAGTTCAATTATCTCATAGAAAACCCACAGAGATTTTAACACCAAAAAACCACTAAAAACAAATGAAAATTTGTCAAAGTTTGTCCATAGCCACATAAACCAAAGGAATAAGCATCGAACAGAAACCCCAAATTAAACCAACAAAGCACAAAAAGAGGTTGATAACAACCCTAGCATGATTCCACAGAGGGATTTACCTGCGGCCGGCGAATTGTGGCAGCATCGGAGTCGTCGCTGTCGTTGTCCAGGAACTCATAGTCCGCCTCATCGTCTTCGCTCGCCATAGCCGTGTCCCCGCTATAGAAGTCCTCAAGCGACTCCACCTCTGCCACGTCGTGCATATCGTCCTCCGAGTCCATCTCGCCCACCACCTTCACTGCAAACCCTAGCAATTCCGAAATGAGATAAAGCTTTCGGCAAATCGGCAGCCAAACCAGGAGAAAGAAGGATCGGATTCGGAACCCGCCAAAGGGAGAGTGAAATCCGCGGAAACGGAGGGACTAGAGATCGATCAGGGAGACTGAGAAGTGAATTGGGTCGGGATTCCGCAGGCGACCAACCGACGGAATAGCCGGTAGCTAGCCTTTTTTCCCCCTTTTCCCCACCTTTTACTCCCTCAGCTGCTTTTCGCAATCGCAGTTCCGTCTTTCATTATTACACTGCTGAGAAAGTACGAGATTAACCTCAAGCTTCTGGTAGCCACAGCAACATCCTGATCCAACCCGATATCGAATTTGTACTTGGATTTTGGCTTTTGGGCATGGTCCAGCATAGCCCAAAGCGGTTGTGACAGATTTGTTTCACTTCCATGATTTAGCCAAAAGGATTTCAAGTCAGCAGACTACAGATATTAAGATCCATACAAATTGGTTTTCCTTTGTGATTAGATGGGAGAAGACCGGTGATCTTGAGATCTGCTCCCCCACTGGACGCAGTTGAACACACTCTAGTGAGATACTTAACTTAAAACGTACGGCTGAAAATGTGTGGGATGGATGTCGCTTCCTACACGACAGTAGTTGCTTCCTGTCTAGTGTGGACTTGAGTTGGTCGAGCGTGAACTCTCAAAAGTTTCTTTGTGATATCCATTGAACTTGTGTCTTCACATCTAACCAACTTGGTTTGGAAACTTATTGTAGAACCAACCAGTTTCTTTTGATGGCCTTTCTTCCAAACCCTACTACCCAATCTCTGCTTTATAATTTCCTCAACAATAGGCAACCTCATATACTTTTCTATAAGAATCTCTTTCTCTTTCTCTCTCTCCCTCCACCCCTTCTTGATTAATTGCATCTTTTGTTGCTTCTTGTGGGGTTCTAAATGTCTATCCTGCTGTCTTACCCAATGGAATATCCATAGTAGGTCATATTTGTTGGGTGGTGCAGGTGTTGCCAACCTCAACCTCAGCAGACAAGGTTATGCTTTTCCTTACTTCTACTGCTGGAGGTTGGCCACCTCTGATTCCCTCATTGTTTTCTTTCGCACAAGTTTGGCCTATGCTACTCTATCTGTCTATGGCCATCGTGCACTACTAGCAAGCTATTTTATCTGCCCTCCCCTCTTCCTTGATCTTGATGTCCCTCTCTCTTTTTGGGGTTTCCATTTTGTTTCGTATTACCGTCCACTTTCGAGTCGTCAAGTAGCTCAACGGCCAAGCCCTTTGGCTGCTTCACCACCTTCAACTTCTTGACACTCACCTTCTAGCACTGTTGGGACTTGTAAGCAACCTTTTGCCATTTGTCCTCAAACAAAAAAAAAAAAAAAAATCACTAACGCAAGGAAAGGAGCAAGTCAATAAAACTTGATTTTTACTGGAACGTCAGTGAAGTCTTGTTTTTATGGACGTCTAGGGAGAAATATGGCCAAGTCCAATAGTTACTAATGTTCTTGCCCAAACATGAGAGAATATTTTACATTTTATTAATGTTCATGAGAATTTACACTTTACTAACGGCTCTCCATAAACGTCAGTAAGAGTGTTTTGCAACCGCCGCTCAGTAAGGGCCCCTTTGATGCCGGGAAATACACTGTAGAGTTGGAAGCAAATTTCATCCATCCCTGTTTATCAAACAACGGATAAAACTTATATCTGTTGGCGTCCATTCCAGAAACATCTTTCCAGAAGGTCGGATGGAGAATTCATTGATCAAAAATGGGATTGTTGCTTTCCACGATTGGTCACCCAGGGTGGCTGCCTGAAAGCCTTTTTGTCCAAGTTTTTATGCAATGTATTCTACACGCTGAGAGAGAGAGAGTAGAGTAGAACAGAGTGGATAGAAAGGACAACCATTAATAGAAAACACTACTACACGTCCTCATTTTTTGGCCAAAAAATATTAAAAAAAAACCATGATACCCTCTGTATCGAGGGTTGCAAGGACATAGGGTTTCAGATGAAATCCCTCCGTGTCACGGGTGATCATGGAGGGAGAGGGCGGCTCTCTAAACCCTCGGGATAGAGCGTTTCAGAAGAAAACCTCTGCCTCTACGTTCTCTGAAACCCTCGATGCAGACAATTTCTCTATAGAGGGTTTTAGACAAACCCTCTCTCTAGAGAGAGAGAGAGAGAAAGAGGGAGAGAGAAGCTCCGGTAGACAAACCCTCTCTCTATAGAGAGAGAGAGAGAGAGAGAGAGAGAGAGAGAGGGAGAGAGAAGCTCCGGTCGACCATCGCCAGTCTGGTTAATAGATAAGGGTGGAGAGGTGGGAGAGACAGGAAGGTGAAAATGAAAAGGGAAAAAACGTCGAACCCACCTGCAAACAGTTGAGTTTTCTCCATGCAATGCCAGCATTCATTTCGTCAAGCTCCAGTTGGCTGCCATCGGTCGCCGGTCTGGTTTCACGGAGAAGAAGTGAGAAGGGTGGAGAAAGAGCGAAGAGAAGAGAGGCGGAAAAAAGAAAACCATTGAACCTTTGTTTAGACAATTACTTGACAACTTTTTCATTCAGTCCCAGCGTTTTACATATATTTCAAATTGTTGGGACGTTGTTTAAAAAAATACTTAGATGCCTAACGATTCCTAAGAAAATTCTAAAACACGACTTCAGTTCCAATGATTTTATTTTTTTTTATCGATTGTCTTAGGGCTACAGATCCATGTCTAGCAAACATAAAAGGCTTTTAGAAATCTGTATTTTATTTCTATTCCACCCATTCAAGGAGTGAAATTTCTGGAAATTTCATTCCAGTTTCACAATTTTAGTGGATCAAACTATACCTAAATGTTTCTTTAGAAACAACAATATTATCTCCATGTTTACTAACAGTTAAACAAGCTTTTCGTGCCAGCTTTCACTAATGTTGAATAAGCCAAAATTACTGATGTTGCTTTGTAACCTCACTGATGGCATTGCTGCTAAGTACATGTGCTTCGAATTGAACGTCTTCAAATCCTTATACTAAGGTGCATGTTAACTTGAGCAAGTGCTTAATGGGGTGAAGTGCATGCCTTACCATGATTTGCATGTCGAGCCTGAAGCAAAAAGTTTGAAGGGTTCTCTCTCTCTCTCTCACATTGTGGAGATGTGCACACATGTCGTTTAATTTGTTTAACTGTGAAATGTGCACAAGTAGTTGAGGAACACAGAGTTTATTCTATATTGTTTTACACTACATATGAACATAAGTTGATTGTTGTGCTTCTTATATTCTTCCTTACTTATATACTTGTTATTCTAGTTATTCTTTTTGAAAATTTTCATTATCTTTATATATTATATGCTCCATAATTTGATCTTGATGCTTGCAACTCATCACCTCAAAGCTTATGCCATGCCTCTGCTAGGTTCAACATTTCGCTTCACCTCATCATGTTTAACAATATTGAGTAATGATTTCATTTATAAAGACATTCAACATTGCAGAATTTATAATTCACTTGTTTTTTGCCAACATTAGAAAAGTTTGGCTATTGTGATCATTGATTCTGATGTTGCTTCTACACTTCAGCAAATACGATTGTTCACTGACGTGGACTTTTCACATCAATGGGACTCCAACCTTAATTAGAAGCTGCCCGTTTTCTTTCATGTTTTCCCCTTTGTCCTCCTCCTTTTTTATTCTCGCCTCCTTTCACCTCCAACAACTTATCTCACGACTGCACGGCCACCATTGACACTAAGGCCAACCGTCTACCCAAATCCCTCCAGTGAATGATTCCTACCGGCAACCCAAAGCCTAGCAGTATTCTCTCTCTCTCTCTCTCTCTCTCTCTCTATCTGGCATGCGACACTAGATAGACAGGTTGTGGCATCAGAGGTGGCTAAAAGTGAGTGCTCTCTCTCATTTTAATTGCTAATGATCCCAAGCTTTGGTTTTCTAGTGATCTTCTGTTTTCGTTCTTGATATTTCAGGTGTTGCATTTTTAGGCTTCTTTTTTATAATAATATATTTGATCATATGCTCATACCGTAGCAAATATATTTAAATGTTAATTTAATATTGAGAATTAGAAGCATGGTTAGTTTACTGCTTCAACAGTGCAGTTGCTAAAACACTCATAAGGAAAATGAAAACCAAGATTTGTTTTATCAAATTATCATATGAGAATTACAAGGAATTGTAGTATTTGGTGATGTTATTAAATGGTAAAAGTAAGATATCATATCATTTGGTGATGTCATGTCATATGGAATTAACTATCTTAATAAATTAGATGAGTTTCAGATAAGGACCTATGGTCCTACCTTCTAGAATGTTGTAGAAGGCAACAACTTATTTCCATTTGCCAAATGAGACATATACAAAATCTATGCACCACTAGTGATAAGGTGGCTTGCCATTGGAAATAATGCAAATTGCCAATAAACTCTTGAGGTCACCATTTACCCCATTATACTTGAGTGTATAATGAACAATTGATGGCCAAAACTTGTGGTAGCATTAACTAATGTTTATTACTAACGGAAACTAATTTTTTGTCACTTTGCTAGCAGTTGTTTAAAAGGATGTTGTTTGCACCCTTGATCTTCCATACTACAAGTCATCGAAGGAAGGCCACGTGTGAAGTTGTAAAAATTGAGTTTTGTTTGAAAATGGATTTTAGGAGAAAGGAATCTGCCCGTTGATACGAGGATCAACCGTTCCTACCGCTTTTAAGAGAAATAATCAATCCAAAGTCTGGATTTTCTCAAACTCTTATATGCATGTGCAAAGATTGGATTTTGGATGTTTGATTTTATTTTTGAACAAGACTTAGATTGAGAATATTTCTATATTTTGGAAATTTTGGAGATTGGAAATTGTATGGGATTTTTGAATTAATCCCAAGAACTAAGCTTCGATTTGGTCCAAAAATCCGATGAGAAATTGAGAATTTTGATCTTGGATAGAAAATTGAATTTTTGGAATTAGGATTTAGAATTTGATTTTTGAACAGAATTGGGATTCGAAATCGGTTTTTTGAATTGAATTGGGGATTGAAATGGGATTTTGAAATTAATATTTTGAATTGGACGTTGAAAATTGGAGATTAAAAATTGGAATTTTGA
Source organism: Nymphaea colorata (assembly GCF_008831285.2). NCBI lineage: Eukaryota > Viridiplantae > Streptophyta > Magnoliopsida > Nymphaeales > Nymphaeaceae > Nymphaea > Nymphaea colorata. The sequence continues at coordinate 7,601,005 of NC_045140.1, forward strand.
GCTAGACTTTGACTTGAATTTTGGTTTTGAAAACAAATGTTGGTCTTAGAAAATTGGATCTTAGAGATTAATATTTCTAAATTTGGAATGACCAAAAATGGACTATTGTTTTGGGATTTTGAACTTAGTTTTTTGAAATCTTGGAAACAACTTGATTTTACTCACTTGGTGAGTTTGGAAAATTGGATAGAATTGACAATTGGATTGAAGATTGAAATTGCTTTGTTTTGAGATATTTGATTTTGGGATCAAGATCATAGGAAATTGTCTTGACTTGGGCTTGAAAATTAGTTTGATTTTTGGAGAAAATCCAAATCATGGATTTGAAATTTTGAAAATATAGGTTTTTGCAATCATTTTAGAAAAATGTGTTTTCACAGCAAAATAATTTGGGTGTTCAAGTTTTTGTTGCAATATGACTTGGTCATAGTAGCGACTCCAACTTGACTCACTTAGATTTAGCGAAAGTGAGATGGGTGCACTTGCGAAATGAGTGCATGCACACATTTATAAACTATATGTCCATTTATGTTGTACTTTCTTTTACTTCATGCATAATGTTAATGGGATCTCACATGGATGTAGGTCCATCTTATAGATGGAAAATGTATGACGCTCTCCAAAATTATTCTTATAATCAAGAAAAGCTTTTGGAGATAATGTCCATGAGCTTGAATTTTAGAAAATTTGGGTTTGGAAATGGGATGCCAAAGTGAGTTTAGAACTTTGGTGAAGATGAGTTTGAGTGATCAAGACTAGTAATTTGGAGATTTTGAGAAAATTTTCTCTTTAGGTGAGGAAAATTTGCAATTTTCTCTAGAATAGAGCATTGATTCTTTGTTTTAGAAATGGGATTGAGTTTGGACAAGTTGATTTCAACTTGTTTTTTTGCATAAAGTGTTGGCAAGGTAGGTTTCTTAGATCAAGAACCTTACTTTTGAAAATTCTTGGTATTGGATCAAATTTCTCAAGGTTGGTATGTTTGTACGATTGGTTTTGAGTTGAAAATAGCTTCACATCTGTGTAACTGATTGGAAAGTGGTGGGATCTTGGGAAATTCATTTTTTTTCAAATAATTCTTGACGATAGTTGGATTTATCTAAGAGTTTTGGATTTGGTTAAAGCACTTGTTTTGGACCTAGGGGCTCTTTTGAAACCCAACTAGATGACTTTGTTAAATATTGATTCTTTAAAAAATCTTAGAAATTTTTTTGAGTATTTCAGAAATGAGATAAGTTGAAATGAGTCCATTTTGTTTGATTTGTTCTATTTTAAAGGGGATCAGATTCGTTCACGGAGTAGATCCAATCCTTGATAAAATAGTTTTGTGAGTTCCAATTTAACTTACTTTCAAGAGAACATCCAAGCTTCATTCCTCTCTCTCTCTCTCTCTCTTTGCATTCATTCATTCAATTACATAGATAAAAGGGTAACATTCTTTTCCAAACCATGGTATTCCTCTAATGGTGCATGAATGAGATTTTTTAAATTAGATTTTGAAAACATCATTTTTTATTTTTGAAAAAACAGAATTTGGTTCGAATAGGTTTAGACGATCGTGAGAATGCACACACATTATTTTCGTATTAACCCAGCTGGACATCATTCCCAGCTTTTAAAAAACAAATGAAATCCCAGCATCGAACCCCACAATTCATTTGCCATTTCCATTCATCATTCCCATGTAGAGGCATACATGAACGTCCATCATTTCAAACAAAGTAATGCTTAGAAAAATTCACAAATTATGCAGATTAGAATGATCAAAATCATGCTGTTTCAGAACAGCAAAAGAGAAATGCCATCCTTGAGTTAAATGGCTTGGCCAAGACCTCAAACCAACATTTGGCAAGCTGAAAATCAAACTGAATAACAGAAATGGAACCCATTGATTTAGGTGTTAGAACGTTAAAAACTAAGGGTATTCTAACCCTGGTTTTTAAATTTTGATGAAAGAAGGCATCGACCTCATCATGGCTACTGAAAAGCAGGCCATGGTGGCGTCGTTCTTTCCCTGGTAGCAACCAGACACTTTGTGGCAGCTAAATGAGGTCTGATTCTCATTCTTTTTGGGAAAACTTATACATGCATGGCAATATAACTACATTTCATGCAAGGTAGAGAGATAACCAGACACTTTGTGGCTACTGAAAAGCAGGCCATGGTGGCGTCGTTCTTTTCCTGGTAGCAACCAGACACTTTGTGGCAGCTAAATGAGGTCTGATCCTCATTCTTTTTGGGAAAACTTATACATGCATGGCAATATAACTACATTTCATGCAAGGTAGAGAGATAACCGACCTGATTTGCCTTTAATTCTTGAGGCAAAGTTGATTATAGACTGCTGCCCAAAACAAGGCAGAAGAGGGGTGCTGGGTTGAACTTGGTGTTGTGGCAGGAATCAGCTCAAACGAGAGGCAGCTCGAGAGTACCTTGGTGGAGTTCGATTTGAAGACGGTTTGAGCAGCTAAGTTATGCTGGACTGAAATGGCTTGGGACGCGGTTGCTTGTGGCGCCTTGAGCATACAACCAGCTGGAGCAGGGTGCTGTCTAGGGGATTGGAATCTGGTTGCAGCGGGAATGGCTTGAGCAATTTGGAACCGGCTCAAGCTTATGGACGCCTAGGCTGAAAACAACTTGGCACCTACGCTGGAAACGTCCAAGGTAAGGATGCCTAGCCTGAAACTGGTTTTGGGCTTGAGGCATATTGGGCAACGTCACCACTTGGCTGGGCTAAGATGCTTGAGTAGGGGAAGTTGGCTAGAGTAGGGGTTACCCGTTACCTAGACTACTTGGATTTTGAACTGAGTTATGAACGCCTACCTCAAACACACCTTGGAGCCAAAGGTTCGCTGGAGCAGGAGCTGCCTAGGAAGCTTGGGCTGATGGCACGTTGCCTGAGTTTAAGTTGGCGTCTAGCAAGTTTGATGTCCAAGGCTGACGTCTTCCTCTTGATGGCTGTTGCAGCTAGGGAGCCAAGAGTCTCTTGGGCCCTTAGGCTGGAGCAAGAGAGCCTGGAGAGAGCTTGAGAGGATGGCGTGGGAGCTTGAGAGAATCTTGAGAGAGGGCTTAAGAGAATGCCGCCAAGGGGTTGCTAAGGGTCCTTTTCTGCTTGTAAATGATGGTTTATATAGGCACCAAGTCATTAGACAGATTTTTTGGAAAGCCAAGGAACCATGGAGCAATCTCCACGATTTTGGCATAGAGAGGAGGCAAAGGTTGCATGCAAGAGGCACCTTTTCCCTTGCCAATCAGTTTTGCCATTTTGGCTTCCTTGTCTAGCTTGGAAATCAAGCAAGCATGAAGGGGTTGTCTCTGTAAGATCATTTGGTGGGCCGGCATATGTCTATGAGGAATTTCAGACATTATGGCTGTCTTAACGTAAATATCCGCTTAAGTGATTGCATTTTGGGATATTACATCATTTTAGATGGTATGGGGTAATTTTGAAATGTATAGATACCAGTACGAAATTACGAACTCTTTGATGGGTGGAATCCGTAATAGTCCTATTATAAAATGGTAGTGGTCCCTGGGGTCATGCAATGGTTGCCTGAAACATTAGTTTCTAGGGTTTTTCTCTTTCCCATTTGAGAGAGACCTCAAGCGCGCCGCACGTACCTTGGAAGACCCTCCTGCGATCTTCCCGTGCACCAGATCAGATGGATTCAGGTATGCTTCCGCTTCAGTTTAAGGTTTCGTTTATTTCAATGATTTAACATGAGCATGATCCTGTTTAGGGCATATACGTTTGGTTTTGTATATGCGTTATGGGGAGAAATCCCAACATTTGGTATCAAAGCCTATGTTCTTCGTTAAATCGTTGATTGTTGATGATTTTGTGCGTTATTCCCATTCAGATGTTCCCCATTTTGATTCTTCGACTGCAAGTTTTTTGTTTTTCAAAAAAAAAAAAAATTATTGGGCAAGCAACGGAAGTCGTTGGGCTTCCATTGCAGCCACAGGAAGGGGGAATAGGGAAGGGCGATGGAGGTGCAAGGAAGGGCGTCGGCCGGCCATTAGGCGATGGCCGAACCTAGCGTCCTTGCGCCACCCGCCGGCGGCCACCCACGCCGTTGGGTGGCCTGCCGGTGGGTTATTCGTCGCCGTCTCAACAACACATAGGAAAAGGGGAGACGATGGAAGGCGTTGGCCTTCCGTTGATGGGCGACGACTGGGGAGGGAGGCCACCGGCAGGTTCGCCGTCGTCGGACGGAGCCGTACGACCTACCGGTGCCCACCCGCGGCTTGCCCGCTGCCGTTTCAGCCGCCCATTCCAGTCGAAAGGGGCGGAAATCAGAAAAAGGGGATAAAATCAGGCAAGGGCCAAAACCGGCCGGAATCGGCCGGTTTTGGGCGGGCGATGGCCGGCCATCGCAGTGGCGACGGCCGGCCGTTGAGGCGGCACTCGCCGGCGGCCACCCACGCAGTTGGGTGGCCTGCCGGAGGATCACCACCGCACGCCTGCCATTCGGCAGGCGAGCGGTGGAGACGACGCCTGTGATCGCTCGCGCGGTCGAGCGGGAGGGTCAGACCGGGTCGGGTCTTGACAGACCCGATCCGGATCCATCAGTTTAAAAAAAAAAAAATTTTGCCGCCTCGCGCCCGAGCCCCGTTTGATTTTTCGAACCGGGTCGGGTCCATTATTGTCAAACCGGTTCGGTAAAGAATCAAACCGGTTCATTCAGTTTCAGACCGATTCGTATCCTTTTTTTAGACCGGTTCAGTTGTTTTTCAGATCGGTTCAATTGATTTTCAAACCGGTTCATGATTTTCAGAACCGATTTAGTTGATTTTCAAACTGTTTCATGGCTCCAAGGACCGGTTCATTCAGTTTTAGAACCGATTCAGACCATTTTCAGACCGGTTCAGTTGTTTTCAGTCCGGTTCAGTGGATTTCAGACCGGTTCACTTGATATTTAGACCGATTCAGGGCTTTTCAGATCGATTCATTGAGTTCTGGAACCGTTTTTTGGCCAATTTTAACCGGTTCAGTGGGTTTTAGAACCGATACGGTCCATTTTTGACCGGTACGTCCAATTTTTAGACTGGTTCAGCCCTATGTAGGGGCATGTGGGTGTTCTAATTGTGGTTTAAGAATGGTACGGGCCATTTTAAGGCCAATTCAGTAGTTCTTGACCCTCTTAAGCACGATTATGGTACCGGTTTGTAAATTTTGGACACTTTTGGGCCCCTTTTATTGGATCATTTTGGTTTTGGATTCAATGTAGGACAAATTTTGTATGTAAATTTTTTTAATTCATGTATCATGTTTTGCATGTTATTAAAATTGTGTATGTGCTTTAGATGAATGTTTGAATTATGAATTTGATCTTTGGCCATGTCTGTTGTTTCAAATGAGTAAGTTTGTATTTTATGTCGCCAAAGTGACCTCTGTTGTACGAATTTGCTTGTTTTAAACATTAGATGATAGTATACTTGATCCATGCGGACAATGATCAGCCTAAAGGAGTATTGTTGTTTGGTCAAGTTTAAGGTATACAGGGCAATGAATATGTGATAATTTTTTAGGTTTCCATGTGAATAGCGAGTCAATCCAAAGATAGACTCGTTGTTTGACAGGGTTAATTATCTATATTCATTGTTGACCAAGAATACCACTTGAAGTTAATATTTCAATCCAAAGATTGGATATTAACGTTGCACCGGTACCTTGTGATGGGTTTTGGGCCATTGTGTTTAAATTCATTTATATTTGTTGTTTCATCTTTGTACATGTATTGATTGTGAGCATGCTTTGGTTTGTTCTTTGTACAGTGAGTTCTACTTATATGATATTTGCAAATTTTGAGTACTATTCCTGATTAAATGATTTGATTTTTTCAAGTAAGAAAAGATAGACTGTTAAGGAAATTGCAGTTGACCAATCATCCGTTAAGAAACAAAAGAAGCACAAGGAATGCCTATTAGGCTGCTTCTTTTGCAAGGGTGAAGGTCATATGGGGATTGTACTGAGTATCACGCATGGCGTGAAAAGAAGGGTACACTTCTAACTTTGGGTTTGTTCGGAGGTTAATTTAACTTCAGTACCCAAAAACACTTCGTGGGTAGATTCAGTGTTACTACTCACATAGTGTTTATGCAAGACTGCCTAAATTGTCAAACGCCAATTGATGCTGAAAGATTCATCTATGTGGGCGATGGCAAGAAGGCGAAGGTTGAAGCCATAGCAGATTTTTTGGGTTATTGTTAAAGACTGGTTGTTTTTTGAATTTGACAGAAACTTATGCAGTACCGTCTTTTAGATGGAATTTGTTTTTTTATTTTTTTACTGGACAAATTTGGTTATTATTGTTCATTTGGAGGAAATAAATTTAAGTTGTTTCTGTACTCAAATTTGATTGCCACTGGTTCTTTGTCTAGTAGCGATAACCTTTATTTGCTTGATATGGTTGCTTCATATAATGAAATCTTGCATGTTACGTCTAGTGGTACTAAAAGTAAAATTAGCAAATTATGATTCTATTATGTTGTGGCATTGGCGCTTAGGACATATCTCTGAAAAGAGAATATAAATGCTTATGTCAAAAAGAATTCTTGAGTCCTTTTGATTTTGTAGACTTTAATGTTTGCATTGTATGTATAAAGGGAAAATGAATAAACATTAAGGGGTTATAAGTTTTATAATCCATTCAGTAAGTCTTTCTTTGAAAAGGAAAATGCTCATGTCTTTGAGGATATTGAGTTTGGGGGATGTGATTAGGTTAAACACATTGCCTTTGAGGAAGGACCTGAGTCCACTCATACAGATGTTGTAAGTAATAGCCAAGTATTCATTCCTAACATTGTTCCATCAACATATTCAGAAGAAGGCAATGATGTCGATCTCCTTATTGAAGAATAAACTCAACAACCTCAAGAAAATCAAGTAGAAGTGCCACCGAGGAGATCCATTAGAGAGAGGAGAAATACAATTTCAAATGATTTTGTCTATCTCCAAGAACATGATGTTGATAAGAGCTTAATGGAAGATGATCCTATTAACTTCCAGCAAGCAATAAAGAGTTCTAAATCTCATAAGTGGATAGATGCCATGAGTGAGGAAATAAAGTCCATGATGGACAATGACGTATGAGATGTTGTTCCCTTGCCTGAAGGTGTGAAACTCATTTGTTGTAAATGGATATTTAAAACCAAGAGGGATTCATTAGAAAACATCGAAAGGTATAAGGCACGTCTTGTTGCAAAAGGCTTTACTCAAAAGGAATGCATTGATTATACAGAGACTTTCTATTCAGTTTCGTCGAAAGACTCTTTCAGGACCGTAATGGCACTTGTGGCTCATTTTGACATAGAGCTGCATCAGATGGATGTTAAGACAACGTTTCTAAATGGAGACATTGATAAAACGATATATATGGTGCAACCAGAAAATTTTGCTTCAGAAAATGCAAAGAAAATGGTTTGCAAACTTAAGAAGTCCATCTATGGGCTAAAGCAAGCTTTCCGTCAGTGGTATTACAAATTTCATCAAGTTATAGTTTCATTTTGTTTCGAAACTAATATGGTTGATGAATGTGTATACCAAAACTTCAGTGAGGCAAATTTATCTTTCTGGTTTTATATGTCGATGATATATTGCTGGCATGTAATGATGTAGGCATATTGTATGAAACTAAGAATTTTTTGTCAACAAAGTTTGACATGAATGATCTTGGTTGTGCATCTTTTGTTTTGGGGATCCAAATATTTCGAGATCGTTTTCGGTGTATTCTTGGATTATCACAAAAGGTCTACATTGATAAGGTGCTTCAGCGATATGACATGAAAGATTGTTAACCATGAAATACTCCAGTTGTTAAAGGAGACAACTTTAGTCTCAAACAGTGCCATAAAAGTAAAATCGAATCTAAAGAAATGGAAATGATTCCCTATTTGTCTGTTGTGGGAAGCCTTATGTATGTTCAGGTTTGTACTCGTTTGGATATTGCATTTATCATTGGAATGTTAGGTAGATACTTAAGTGATCCTGGTATGGGTCATTGGAAAGCAGCCAAAAGAGTTTTGAGGTACTTAAAAAGAACATAAGATTTTATGCTCACATACAGGAAGTCAGACCAGTGAGAGATCATTGGGTATTCAGATTCTGACTTTGCTGGGTGCCAAGATAATGGCATCCAATCAGGTTTTGTGATTGCAGAATTTTGTCACGAGGCTGCGTATTATGTATGGTATAGAAAGACCACTAAGGTTGTTGTGTGACAATAATTCAACAGTCATGTATTCTTATAACAGCCACAGTTTGTCAAAGTTGAAGCACATCGACATTAATTTTTTGGGGTGTTAAAGATGGGATACAGAATGGTCAGATGTCTTTAGAGCATATTGGGACAAACTATATGATTTGCGGATCCGCTTACCAAGGGTTTAACACATAAGGTCTTTCACGAACATGTTGTTCGTATGGGGTGTTACCCTTGGATGATGTGTTGGTTTAGTGGGAGTTTGTATTTTGTTTGATCTAATGTATGGACACATATTCAGTTTTCTACAGAATAAATTTTAAAGTTCTTTGGTTCCATTCTGTGTTTATGTTTTGATCTCCATAAGGTTTTAAACTTGGACCAGTTGAGAATAGACATGTTGTAATCACATTACATGTAATTCTCATGCTTTACATCCATATTAGATCTATGTCGTTGGTTATGTTAACATTTGTGATCATTGAAGGTTTAGCTAATTTTGATATAGCGAAAGCCGCTTTGGTCCTTTGTTGATATGATCATGGACGAGATTGGTGAAATGACGTTTAATAAGATAGCAGTTATGAGCTCTTAAGGTTTTGTGTAATGTCTGAATGTATTAAGACATATTTGGCCAAAGTGGGAGATTGTAAGATCATTTGGTGGGCCAGCATATGTCTATGAAGAATTTCAGACATTATGGCTTTCTTAACGTAAATATCCGCTTAAGTGATTGCATTTTGGGATATTACGTTATTTTAGATGGTATGAGGTAATTTTGAAATGTATAGATACCAGTACGAAATTACGGACTCTTTGATGGGTGGAATCCGTAATTGTCCTATTATAAAATGGTAGTGGTCCCTGTGGTCGTGCAATGGTTGCCTGAAACATTAGTTTCTAGGGTTTTTCTCTTCCCCATCTGAGAGAGACCTCAAGTGCGCCGCACGTACCCTGGAAGACCCTGCTGCGATCTTCCCGTGCACCAGATCAGATGGATTCAGGTACGCTTCTGCTTTAGTTTAAGGTTTCGTTTATTTCAATGATTTAGCATGAGCATGATCTTGTTAAGGGTATATACGTTTGGTTTTGTATATGCGTTATGGGGAGAAATCCCAACAGTCTTTTCTTGTCAGCCATGGAGATTTGGTCCTTAACCAGCTGGTTAGGATTCAAGTGAAAAAGAAGAGCAAGGGGGAGCATCTTGAATGGCTGGTTCCTCTTCCAACTGAACCAGAATGCTTCCGTTCCATCCTTGGAACCTGCAAGGATAGGGACGTCCAAATTTTCTGTCCTAATTTTTGTTTTTTCAAAACATTTGTTCAATTCTCTCGAAATTTGAAACTAGTGAAGTCTTTTAGTCAGGATGAAAAACAATTTATTCTTCGAATACCAAAACCGATTAGTTAATTTGAAATTTTTTTGAATTTAATATGCTCAGTTGAGCCACCTTTTATTTTATTGGTCTAGGTAATGGCCGATCTAGTCATGATCATGTCGTGACGAGGTTGAAAGAATCTTTCGACTCTCTTGAGTTGGGAATGGATTAACTTAATTGAGCTTGAACTGAGCTAAATCCAGGTTAGGATTCTTGTGAATTGTTTTGCTAAGTAGTCTTTAAAAAAATTGAGGAAATCATCACTCTAGGGAGTCATTCCTTTATTTTTTAGAGAGAGAGAGAGAGAGATTGTGTGAAAGTCAAAACAACTTATTTTTCTCTCTTTGTTTTCGAACATGATTTTATCCATACTAATGAGAATTTTAAATTTGATGATAATTTAAGTTAGATATTGATTTGCATCGACCTCAAACTTAATACTGGATTTTGCCTAAATTTGACAATAATCTTAATTTTTGCAATTCATTGAATTTTTGCAACTGGTTCCTAGACTTGGATCTAGAATTGGATTAGGCGGACATCAACTTTGGTTCTGTAATTTTCTTGGAAAATTTTGAAATTGGTGTTGAAAAAAAATTGAGAAAATTTAGGGTGTAAATAGATGTTATCTCTATTTCACAGTATGAAAGCATTTGATCATTTCATACTATAATTATTCGTCCCTTGGGGAAATTATTTGGGTTTGCACGCCTACTATGATGCAAAAGAATGTTAAGATTATATACATGATGTTTACGTATTTATTGATTACATATATTACAATATTTGAAAGCCTTCATATGTTTCTCGTATGTGAGCAAATTTTGGTGGGTTGCCAATACTTGTGGCCTCACTGATGAGGAAGCAACAAGATGGCAAAAATTATGTTTCCTCTGAAGACAAGAATGAGCACATGAATCCATGAGCTTGTATCCATTTTATGCAGAGAATGGAGCAAGTAACTATCCGTAGATGCATGCATTAATGTCCTTTTATATACTTGTTTCATTGTTAATATTAATCTCGAGAGTGTGAAATGGTCTTATCCTTAGGACCTCCCTCTTTCAAATGAAGTTATGAGATATAATAGCAAAGGCAATGAATGGTGTATATATGGCTGTATGTGCATAAGCATATTTAGCATAAGACTTTATATGTATTCTTAATCTTGAGAAAGTGAGACGGCTTCATCCATAAGACTTCTCGAATTGACTTAATATTCTTCCCTTTAAATTTCCATATATTTGGCTTTGTATGTATCCAAAAGGTTCATTGATTTGGGATTTTAGATAGAAGACCGTATGTCATCACCCCAATTTTTTTAAAAAAGGGGTATATTTCATTTTCACTCAAACCTCAATTATTTCATTTGAATTTAATTCATAGGCCCTAAGCCAAATCCTAAACCCAAAACAAATTTGCGATTATCGATCTAAAATGAATCTCTAAACCTTTGTCTAAACCCAAACACAAACTTCAAATTCAAAACACAACTTTAGACATGAGATTCAAATCCAAAACCATCTTTCAGATCCAAATTAGATTCAAAATCCAAGTCAAGCATTTCAAACTTGAAATCCACAATTGAAATCAAAATGATAAAATTTGATTCCATGAGTGTCCATGCACTCATTCTTGTACAATCCTTTCCTTTGTTATATGTCTCGTTCTCATGCAAAAAATGTATTTTTGAGCTTAAATCACTCATTAGAATGTCTCGGCGACCAATTAAACACAATCCATATTTAAAACTAGCCCGGATTCACTAAGAACGGAGTTGGCCTCATCATTTGTAACAAAAACCATTTTATACACATGCTTTTTTATTAAACAGCTTTGTTTTAATTCATTTCATTTTGTTTTGTTAGACTTTTTTTTAAAAAAAATTGCGCGCGCTAGCATGCTGCGCCCGCATCCTTGCGCTCGCAGAAAGGCCCTATTTTGGTTCAAAATTTGGGGGCAGTTTTGGCCTTCTTGGGTGGGCATTAGCCCTGCCCACACCTCAAATGGGTGTTTGCAGGGCTAATGGCCAACCCCACTTGGTTAAAGTCTACTTAAAAAAAATTTAAAATAACTCAAAAATACTTGAAATTCCCATGAAAATCTTGTTAAATTAAAAAAAAAAAGTCAAATTTTCAATTTTGATTCCAAAACTCTTTATAAATACCCTCACAGTCTTCTCTCTTGGGCATGAGCTAACCCTTGGGGAACTTAAATTGCTTCTCCACTTGAAATCTAGATTGTTCTTTAACTCCCTCTTTCCATTTCTCTCTTCTTCCCTTCTTCCTCTTCTCCAACCTTAAGAGCAATGTTTTCTAAGTTCAAACTCTTCAAGAGAACACAAGGAGACCTCTTAGAGGGATATTTTCATCATCTTGGAGCTTCATCTAAGGCGATGTTTTCTAAGATCATTGAAAGGAGGTGGCTCATCTATATTCAAGGTATCTAATCCTCCATTTTTATTTTCATTTCTTATTGCCATCTCCCCATGGCCATGCAAGAAAGTTTCAAAGATTTCTTATCAGGAGTCGAGAGTTACTCTTGAGTGCACCGGGAGTATGAGCAAGACAAAATAAATCTTATTTCTTTATTTATCTCCAAAAACATGCTTGTTATATTGCTTCATTCATCATTTATGGTTGAAATGATGCTCATGCATTATGCATTAACTTTCCTTAATTGATGAGCAAATGTACGGCGATAATGAGTGTCTAGGGTTAGGATCTTTTCATTATTATGTTGATTTTTGATGTTATGGCTTGTCCAACACAGGAAATCCCTTCACAAATTTGTATATGTTAAAGTGCATCTTCATGTCATTTTCACGCGTAGTTTTTTTTTTTAATCACACAATTAGGAACTCCAACGAGTGTTTTTCCTACGTGGCTCTCCATTTCATGTATATTTGATTTTCTTCCATCTCCAATGGTGGAAAAAATATATTATGTTTTCTAAAAAATTTTCAAAAACAAAAACTTTCTTCAAAGCGGTCTTGGAGACTTATCTTGGGCTCTTGCATGAGTCCAAGTTTCTCTCTGGCCTACATAAAAATCGAAGTCGAATATTTTTAAGTTATTCCTTGATTTCATTTCCCATGAAGACATATACGTATATGTGCACACGACCATCTCTTTTTTCTATGATTTAACACATTCTTTCATAAATTCTCATATACGTACACATGAATATATATACATATCTCTCTCTAGAGTCTCATTTTCTAAAAATCTATTTTTTTCTAAAATCTCTATGTTTCTCTCTTTTTCTAAAATCTTCTTCTCTCTCTCCATTAGATTTGATACTTCCTTTTCATGAAACTTATATATATATATATATATATATATATATATATATATATATATATATATATATATATATATATATATATATATTACGTGTACTCTCTCTCTCTCTTTTCCTATTATATTCATATTAAAGTCTTTCTTCTTTTTCATTCTTTCAAATATTTTTCTCCTATGATTTAAGGTTTTAATTTCTCATTTGCCGACTTCACTAAGACCAAAACTTAAGTAATAACCTAATATTAGAATCATGCTTGATGGTCTACAACCTTATTATATTTTCAAAAAACTTTTCTTTCTTCATAAAAATATTTATGACAATTGTGAAATGAGAAACTTAGATGTATGTGGCGGTAGGAATGCTCTTAGATGAATGTCATGGTAGGCATGAATGATTTTCTTCTAATCATATAGGACCAATGCATCCATACATTTATATTCACTTAACATCACAAATGATCACAGACACCTCTTTAAAAGAACTTAAGCATGATGGGATGGAGTTTCAGCTAGGTAGCAACGAATTAGAGTAAAACCTCAAACATATTTAAAGTCTTAAGAGAACACCAAAGTGATTTCCAAAAGTGTTTTTCAAATGTTTCTAAACAATATTTGTAAAAAAATCTCAATTCAAGATTTTCTCAAATCAAAATGTTTTACATTCTTAAAAGACTCTTCGAAACTTTTCAAAAATTTGAAATATCAAATCTTCAACATTTTTTCAAACACTACACCGTATTTAGAATGAAAAAGATGTTTAAGCAAAAACGAGATGCTTCAAAGATAAGTATAACCGTTGGATTGATTACTCCCGGTAAAGGTGCCACGAACGGTCGATCGTCGTACCGACGGACGAGTCATTTTCTCTCTCATTTCAAAACAAAACCTCATTTTTTGGAGCACTCCAAAAACAAAAAAATTTTGGGGATGCGAACACCATAGAATATGGAAGATTAAAGTTAGATTACAAAGAGCAAAACAAATTTGAATATTTGAATGAGGTTCATTCTTTCATCCACATCATGCATATAATGTCATAGCTAATGGAAGAATAAGGTCTCCTTGCATGAAATCCAATCATTTCAGATCTCAAACTGTCACAGATGTGGTCAAACATGCTAGGTATTTTGGCTTCATGTAGATATATGTTCACTAGCATTTCTAGGGGAACTAATGGTGTACCTAAAAACATGCAAGAATTGATTGTAGATATCTTTGATGTGCATGAAGATCAATAGTTTTTTGAGAAGCCTCCTAACTATGCTAATGAAAAATGATCAGATAACAACAAGTTTGAAAGATTGAGTGGAGATGCAAAAGAACAACTTTATCTAGGGCACTACATCAGATTTACAAAAATGAGCTTCTTAATTCATTTGTTTCATCTAAAGATTTAGGTGGCTGAAGCAACAAAACTTTAGTATGTTGCTTGAACTATTATTCAAAACTGTTCCTCCAAGAATGCAAATTGTGTAAAATTGTGTATGAGGCTACAAAAATAATCATGGACTTGGGGTTTCATTATGAGAAAATAAATACATGCTCAAATAATTACATGCTTTATAAGAATGAGTCGTTTATGAAAGATAAAAGATGTGGTGTATCATGATGGAAAGAAAATGACCATCAAGTGGACAAGAAGACATCTATAAAAGGTCAACTAGAACCTATGAAGACTTTGTGTCTCTTCTCCATTACAACATGTTTAAAGAGACTTTCACAATGTCTGAAGTTGCATGACAAATGACATGAGATTGTGAAAGCTGCGTTAAGTATGGAGTGTTGAGATGTCTAGTAGTTGGTGTTGCATAAAAGAGTTTTGATGAAATGCACCCGTCATTTGCAGCAGATGTTTAGAATATATGATTGAGTTCAGCAAACATTGGTTTGAATATATTAAGCACCTTGAGCTCAACTTATAGTATTTGGCTTATTCCTTTAGTTGTACATAATTTTCCATCTTGGATGTGTATGATGAAACCATATATTTTGTTATAGTTACTCATCCCTGGACTAAGAGTTTTAAGTGCTTTTAGATAGATTGTATCTCTATAGCTGAATGCAAATGAATTGAAAAATGTTATAGATCAATGTGGTATGCATACTTAATGTATGTAGGAGGGAATACTTTCATCTGCATGGATCTTTTTTGTAGACTATAAATGACTTTAAAGGATATACTTATTTGGTAAGATAGAATACAAAGGCAAACTAGTGTGTCGTGTTTGTAATAAATATAGACACAGTTGCAAAATAAAGCATAGTGGAAAATGTACTATACAGGACATCGCCATATAAGTCATAATTTTCAAAAAATAGACATTTGTTTGACAATATTGTGGAAATGAGGCCAACTCATATTCTCCTCTTCAGTATTCAGGTTTGAATTGTTATGAGATATGACATTGATAGATGATCATATGGGCGAGACTTCAAGTTTATATGGAAGGTTCACATACAAATGAAAAAAATGTTATGTACATTGAAGAAAATGTGTCAATGTCATTAGTACATTATTGAACCTAAGCAAAAAAATCAATAGGTTATCTGAATGTTTGGCTACATTTGAAAGAAATGAACATATGACAATCACTTAATGAGTGCCAACAACATGATTTAGATAGGTGGATACTTCATGCTATGTATTATTGTATGGGTAGAACAGAAAAAAATATCATTTATAATGAGTTGAAAATTTTGAAAATTCCATATAACAAATATATTGTGAAAGATACAGCTAAGAGGACTCAAAAATTTTAAACTTGATGAGTCATAATTTCCGTATACTTCTTCAGCAATTTATTCATTTAGATTTATGCCAAATTATCAAAAGCCAATCTCAAGTTAGTCAAATTATGTCAGTTTTTTAGAAGGTTATGTATGGAAGGCTATAACAAATAGTAACTTGCAAGAATGAAGGAACAAATTGCATTCATGCTATGTCGATTAGAGATGATATTCCCAGCAACAGTTTTTGACATCATGGTACATCTTACAATTCATTTAGCCCATGAAGTTTACTTAGGTGGACCAATGTAATATTGTTGAATCTATCACACTGAGAAGTGCATAATTTTAAATACAAAAGGTTAAATGCATATGCATGTTAAAATTCATTTTTGTGATTTTTGTATTGTAGGTAACACAATAGTAATTAACCATAAGGTTCTATTGCAGAAGAATATTTGGCATGTGTGTTTGACATTTTGTCAACATATTATTGAGGTATATGACAAGATTCAATAGGTCAAAAAAATACTAAAGAAGTTGTTGTGAATACAAAAGATGAATAAATGTGATCTGAATGAGTTGTCCATTGGGCACAGTATAGTTGATAACTTTGAACACTTTAACTCATGAGAAATTGCATATTTACATACTATTTAATCATAACTTAGTGGAACCATATTTTGAGTAACAAAATGAACTGCACTATCATATGTTAATTTGTTTATTAGATATATGTTTCATATGCTAATTAATGTAACTATTTCCACCGGCAGAATTTGAGATTGTTTAGGTATCAATGCATTAGACATCTTTTCATTAACGATTATTGAATGCCAAACAAGATCAACCTACATTAATACTTGCCTAAACTCAGTAAATATTTGTCATACTAACATTCATGTAAAAAATTGCTAATAGTTTCACTACATAATCTCGATTGGCATTCGTCTGAAAACATTAGTAAAGTTTTCACTAATGATATTTAATGTTTTATTGATATTTTTCTCATTTCAATAAGTCTATCGTTTTTTTGTGGTGTTTTTTTATGTGACCTTTTGACTACTACTTCGGTGTCCATCTTCTCTACCGTTCTCGAGATCTCTGGCTTTTTACTTATCATGCATTGACAATCTTGTGCTCGTGGCAGGTTTGGGAGGAGAATACAATAAATATTCAAAGATGCATATATTTGCTCATTTGTCTCTTTCTCCTTTCATCTCTAAAGTGATCTTTACCTTGCCCTTAGGCTCGCTAACATTTGCTTCCTACTCCTACCTCTCTCTCTCTCTCTCTCTCTCTCTCTCTCTCTCTCTTTCACACACACACACACACACACACACACACACACACACACACACCTTACATTGCAGCAGCAGAGGCATGTGTTGGCTGCTATGAGCAATTGCCCACACCAGCCCCTAAAAAATGTCTTTACTTATATTAATACTAAGAAAGAAAACAAGGAAGATAAGATTTTTATGTGGTTTAGATTTTTGAAATCCTACGTCCACGGTTGCTCACCCAAAAGACAAGAGTGAGAGTATTTCTTAGCTTCTTGAATTGTATATATTAATTGGAAGGTAATTGCTCATTATATTAGAAATTTTATCCTTCCCTAGTTTTAAAGTCAGAGTAATTGCCTTGAATGAGTTTTCATATCTTGTAACCTGCCTGGATTGCTTTCCATAATATATGACGTGCTTTGATTCACCAAGTCTGGTCCAACTTGAATGCCCTTTTTATTAAGATTGGTAACTGAATTATCAGCTTTAACTTCATTGTTATCACCCTTATTGAAATTTTCATATTTGAAACTGACTCCACTAAGTGTGTGGTAACATTCCCCTTCAATTTCAAGCTCAGATCTTGTATGAAATCAAGATAATAAACAAACATAGTAAGATGAGGTTTAAGGAAAAGGCTTGTTAAATTAATCTGCCAGCTACTTAGGTGAGGGAATACATTGAGTGACTAATGATATGAGGGCCACCTTTTCTCAAACAAAATGGAAATCCAGCTTAATGTGTTTCATAGGAGAATAATTGGAAGGATTAATAGTGGCTTGCAGAGCAAATAAATTGTCACAAAGTAAAAGAGGTGGTTTAGATAAAAAAAAAAGTTCAATATAATTAAAAAAACACCAACCATGTTAATTCTGCGGCAGCAGCAGCAGCAAGTGTCCTACGTTCAGCTTTACATGCTGATCTAGCAACATTGTGTTGTTTCTTAGAGCACCAAAAATATACAATTGGGCCAAGAAAAGTACGGTAACATGTAGTGTATCGTCAAGTTTTTAGGCAACCAGCTCAATCCACATTGGAATATGCTCGGAGAGATAGATATTTAGATTTAGAAAAATGCATTCCATGGGAGGAAGTACCATGAACATACCGAATAATGTGTTTGACCACCTCAAGTTGTTACCCAAAAGTGGCATGCATGAATTGAGGCATAATTAAACTGCCTATGAAATACTAGGGCAAGTTATAGCCAAATATTGTAACACCCCAACTAAGATGTGGTATATGGTGACATAAGAGAAGGCTTCATCAGAGGTACTCATGCTAGAGATATTAGCAACCATGGGTGTTTTTGTGGGCTTACAAGATGGCATTTTAGTTCACCCAAGAATATCCAAAACATATCGATGCTGATTTAGGAACATGCCCCAAGTCATTGCGCTGAACTTGGATACCAAAGAATAATGTAACTCATCTAAGTCATTCATGATAAATGGGAGATTGACTTGCTGTTGAAAATGTCTAAGATAAAATTTTGCAACTGCTCATTAAGATGATGACATCTACATATAATAATAAAATACTTGCAGCTTGTCGACAAACAAATAAACAAGAAATTGTGGAGCTAGCTTGAAAATTTAGAGGAAAAAGAATAGAGCAATCCAGCCATACAATGCCCTTGGAGCCTATTCCAACCCATACAAGAATCTATTTATATGCAAATATGATGAGGAAATTGTTTACATTTGTCCATCAATTATCAATTTTGTTTTGTAAACCCACTGACTGCCAATAACATGCATGGATGGATCTTCAGGAACCAATGTCCATGTTTTATTTTTAATTAAGGCTTTCATCTCATCTTTCATCACCTGATAATACCTTGGGTGTTTGGAAGCCTATATAACAATGTTTACGTTTGGGAGGCACAAGGATAGTGATGAGATATCTAGGGTTGGGTCTGACTATACCATTTTGTGATATAGTTGTCGTAGGATGAACAAACCTAGTGGTAATGTTGGGTAAGGGAGAAGGCGATGGTAAAGGAGGAGGTGATGAAGGTGGTGACACATCAAATAAACATAATGGTTGGGATGTTGGTTCTAATGGATGTTGTTATAGTTTACATAACATGCATTTGGGCTATTTCTTAAGGGCCAACTAGAATGGACGAGGCAAAAACTTCTTGAGTTGTATTAGGCAAGAAAGTCACCAGGTCATCAGCGGAACTAGAAGTGGACATCATCTTAGCATTGGATGATTGGAAAGGATAAAGATGCTCATCAAACACATTGTGCCATGAAATATAGAGAGGATTTGTTGTATGATAAAGATGTCTATAACCTTTACGGTGGTCACTATATCTAATAAACACATAGGACATGGGCTTAGATTCAATTTTATGCTCGTTATAGCTCTTAATGTGAGGATAACATTGGCAACCAAATGAGAAAAAGCTTGTTGATAGGTACTGTATTTGGTATTCTTGAGTAATCTGACACCTTTTTAAATAAGCGTTCATAAGGACTTTGCATGCTCAATGAGGGAGGTAGCAGTCTATTTATAAGCAGCACTGTTGTAATAAATGCTTCAACCCAACAATGAGCAAGTAGCTGACTAGAAAAAAGAAAGGTTAATCTAAATTTAGTAGAGACATATGCTTTCATTCTACCACCCCCTTCTATTCAGGTGTTTTAGAATATGCCTTGATGCAATTAGTTCCATGCTCTTTAAGATAAGAGATAAGGATGATCCAATTAAACTTTTGTCCCTTGTCACTTTAGAATGTTTTTAATATTTTTTTTCCATATTGTGTGTCCATCATCCTATGCAATTTAACATTTTTAAAAAAAATAAGATTAATGCACCAATAGGTAAAAAGCCATGGACATCTAGTATGTTGTTCATCAAATAAAACATAACTTCAAACTAATCTTCCCATGGGATGAAAGAAAATTAAGAATCATTGCAAATGGGTGTCCGAATCAACTATGCAATATTTCTAAGGAAGCAGATTGAAACTGAGCTGACAAGAACACCAGCTTGGTGTTGGCCTTGAGGGCATATAGATCACTTGGTCCAGTTCCCTTGGCAATCACCTAGCTGGTTTGCTTGTTCTCGATCACAATAGAATAAAAAATGAACTCAAAAGCATAAAGGCATAGATGACAAGAGTTTACTAACAAAAATAGGATCCTTCTTAATATCAGAAACCGCTAGAACATTATCAAGAGAAAGTGTTTGATGTCCAAGATCAATACCAACAGTTCCAATATGAGTGATATTCAAGCATTGACCGTTACCAACCATAACTAAATCCAACCCATTGTATTTAACCAGGTTTTCTAGTTATCTAGAGCATCGGTCATGTGAGTGATAGCTCCTATATCGGGGCACAAATCTTCATCGCTAGGGTCAACAACTTGCAAGGTGGTGAATGCATTGGGAAGGTCCTCTGGCTGATAGGCTTAATTAAATTGATGATAGCATTTGAATGTTGTGTGGTTGTTGAGACAAAAAAAATTGACAAGGTTCCTATTCCTATTGTTGAACAGAGTTCTGACCTAAGTTGGAACACAAGTTATTGGATTGGGACTAAGAAGCAGGAGTTAAGACCTCTTGAAATGAATCACGTATTTTGTTCCTCTTGGTTTGAATGTGGTCTTGTCCTCTATTGTTATTATTGTAGTTATTTGAAGTCTGAACTTGCTGGCTTAAAAACACAACATTGTGATTGAACTAGTTTCCATGAAGATGTTTCTTCGTCCCATGAATTTCAAGTAAAGCAACAACATCAATGTAATCAGGGATCGATAGTTTAAGCATAGATGTCATAAGTGCCTCATACCATGATCCATGTTTCATTTATAATCTAGAATACTTTCTCTTGATCTAATAAGCTTTTCCAATAGCTCTTAGTTCATCACAAATTGACTTGAAGCTAGTATATACTCTGTGATCAATTTGTCTTGTTTTTGATACATTTGTTGCTTCCTATTTAATAAAACATCCCTTTTCCTAGCCCACCTAGCAAAGGCCGTTATAAGGGCATTTCAGACTTTTGACATTTGGATCCCAACAACTAGGATAACAACTTCTTTCAAGGAAACCGATGATCCAACCTCTCAAAAGTTTTTTTTTACCGTGCAGTAAAGTATTGATTTGGACTAGTGCGGGTTCACCATTTTCAATAGATTGAATAGTGGAGGCCTGCTTTGGTATTTTTGCATCAGTAAATCCCATTAAATATTGGCTCTGTAACAGGACAAGCATTTGAGATTTCCAAGCAAGAAAATTCTTATGTGAGAGCTTAATGAAAATTAAATTGGCATTGTTAATCTTGGATGGATAAGGATACTTAACTGCCATGGATGATGATGAGGAAGCAACACTAAGCCATAATGCTGACTTTAGGAAAACGACTCCTCATGGATGCAGCTCTAATACCGTGAGAAAGAAAATATTGAAGAAAAGAATTTTATGTGGTTCAGATGTTTGAAATCTTATGTTCACGATTGCTCAACAAAAGTCAATACAAACGACTCCTTGCTTTATACAATATTGATTGGAAGGGATAATTATTCATTACATTACATTAGAAATTTTATCCTTTTAGAGATTGAGTAACTACCTTGAGTGAGATTTTCATATCTTGTGACCTGTCTAGAATCCTTTCCATTATATGTTACCTGCCTCGATCCACCGTGTCTAGTCCAGCTTGAATGTTGTCCTTTTCATTAAGATTGGTAAATGACTTGCAAGCATCAGCTTCAACATCATCAACCTTATCAGCATTTTCCGATTTGAAATTGCCTCCACTAGAGCATTAACAAGTACCCCATGCTTTTTTACTTATTTATATATGGGTGCCCCTTGAATTTTAAGATTTATAATGTCAGTGCCACTTACATAGAAATTTATGTCTCCACCACTGTGAATTGCATTGTTTTTCTATTTTCTTCTTTTTGCTTTTGTACTATATAAGCTTTGCCAACGATATACTTAGTGACTTCTCACATGGTGTCTTACTTTAATATAATTTCCATCACATTCTCTTTCCTCTTCTTCCCCTTCCCAAAATGCCTTCCACCAAGCATTTGATGGTAAAACATCTTTCAAATTTATAATTAAGTGCAACAGATATCAAATGGAATCAAACTATAAAGAGTTAGGTTGGAACTTGGAACTTTCTAATTACATGACAAAAATATCAATTGACTAAAATGTCAACATGCATGTGCTTATAAGTGAGGCCATACGTCAACATGATTATAAGTGAAAAAATACCTGTAAAATATAAAATTTGCTCCAGTTTCTAACCTCTTAGCCACAGGTTTCGCCTTGTTTCAAAAAACAACATATTGCAATAAAATCTTCATTTGTAGCTCAATGCATTCAGAAAAAAAAAGATAAGAATAAAAATCACATTGTTTCAAGGCTAGCAAGTTTCTTTGGTTAAAAGGTTCAAACTCTGGCCATTTCAATAAGGATGTAAAAAGGAATCATAAATTCATAATTAATAAAAAATCTAAATATGCAATATATTATACATACATTGAATGTATAGTGAAAGATGCAGGATAAAAATTATGAATTCATGACCAAGATCTTTTACTTGCCTATGCGTGGAAAAAAAGGGTTGCTGGCCAACTTGGTAATCATCATGTTCTACCACCCCATTCACACATGAAAGCACAGGTGAAAGTGAACATGTTTACTCCTGAATATGTCTTGAGAAATAACACAATAAGATACATAAGAAAGCAAGAATAAAGTAATAAATAAAGGTCAATGCAGATTTAGAACATTAGTAACGACGTTAGTGGCTGACATTAATAAAAAAATTCCCAACATGCTCCAATATTTCAACTATTTCTGGTAGGATATACAAGATCCATTTTATGCACACAAATTTGTGCCCTCAACTCATATCATGACAACACCTTAAAGTTTGTTTTAGTTAATACAAGATTTAATCATAACACAACATAATCGAATATTCTGAACTTGAAGCCACATAAATAACCATAGAAAATATTTATGTGCCTCTAGCTAGTAGTAGCCTATAAAGTTGACAAAAAATGAAATGAATAAAATTAGAAAAAGGGTAAATAAGGAAGTGAAATCAAATTGCCAAAGAGTATTTATGCCTGGAATTTGGAGCAAGAAATTAATTGGTTGTGTGATAAAGACAGGCAGAAGCGACAGAGTTCATTAACAAGTAGCATTTAAATCTTATGAATTAGTATTTCAACTTAATATATTTGTTGTGCATTTTTCTTTAATTTCTAAGAATACATTTAAGAGTACTGGTGAGATAAGGTTACAGGTTGGTCATCAAACGTTATCAATTGGAAGTGTTTGCTCAATGTCATAAGAAAAGGGAAGGGTATTACAGTCACTTCGTTCAATTGACTATTGTTTCACCTAAACTAGGAGATAGTGGTAAATATAGGTCCTTGCTGCTTCATTAGATTGACCATTTAAATAAGCTAAACATAAGGCTTCTTGAGCAAGAGATTCATCTATTCCTCTTAAGATGTATAACAAAGGAAAAAGTTAGGTACCTAACTTCAAACCTAGAAGAGACAAGATCAGATGAATTATTAACTTGCAAGGCATATAGGCAAAATAGAAAGATAGAAGGAGGTTAATTGCTGGAAAAATGTTGAGGGTTGACAAGGGTTGACGTGTACTAATGATGCCCAAGACAAAGTATGTTGATGGTGGAGAAGTTAGCTTACCTAAGCAAGTTAGTTCCCAAGATGATTTTTAGCATAGCCTATGGAACTTGTTGTGTTTATAACTCATCACTCAAATTGAACTGCCTGGATATCAATTTTGTTGAAAAATGGCTTCTAGATGTAAAAAAAAAAAATTGTTACTAGTAGTACATTATAGATCTTCGATCACTTAACTATAACATACAAACTTGGTTGAAAATTCTTTTGAGAATCTAAGTGACTAGCTTGTTTAGTAGCTAGCTAGTAGAATGAGACATGTTATACTATTTCAGCTATCTTATAAGGATGAAGACATATCAACATTTGTTATATATGTGTGTTTTCTATGTATAAGCCTATGTGTGTATAATATATGATTGCAGACTATTATTGTGTCATTTTCACTGCACAATTGTAGCTTGTGGCTTGAACATATCTACAAGACATGAGTTCCTTGAGAGGCAACAATCAAAATCTGAGGCATTAATTAAAAATGTGTTTGCATATTCAATATTGTAGAGGATTTGAGAGTTAAAAACTACAATTTTGCATAACAATATGATTGTTCCTTTTCACTTGGCTTGTTAAACCTAGTTTGATAATGACCAAATCAAGTTATACGAATGAAATGAGTCTTATTTTCAAAAAGTTTAATCCCTCAATTGGGTTTGTTCTTGACTCGATGATTACCACTCACAGCATGAAGGTAATCATGGACAGGTACCACAATTATAGATATGTGTCTAATGCTGAGGGTTCAAATGGTGTAGTTAGAGTCTTATGTATGTGGAAAGAAGAGGAGATGGAAGCTTCTTATGTGGCTGCTGATCAGAACTGGGTTGGTGTCTCCTTTCATATATTAGCGGACAATAAGTTTTTGGTTGTGTTTGGTGTCTACCTGACACTAAAGTTTGGGGAAAGGATGCAAAGCTTTTAGCAGCTAGAGGCTCATTTGTCTAGAGTTCAAGGGCCGGTGATGTTAATTGGTGATTTTAACACCATGTTGAGCAGTTGTAACAAATCGGGGTCAACACCTTCAGCTCGTTCCTATATATCCTTTAGTTGCTTCATTTATGCTTGCAGGTTAAAAGAGGTTGAAGACAGAAATAAGAGGCTCACATGGTCGAACCATAGACAAGGACAAGATTAAGTGCAATGTAAACTGGATTGGTGCCTTGTCAATGACGATTGGTAGACCATTTTTGGAGGTGAGGGCAGCCTTAAGGTTCAAACGTCGGCTAGTTCAAAACCACTATGCGCTTATCTACCAGACTAGGGACATTAGGGATGATTTTAGGGGTAAGAAGCCGTTTATATTCTTTAAGCCTTGGTTGATGGACAAAGAACGCAAGGCAGTGATTTTTGAAGCTTGGAAAGGTGAGGTCAGGGGGTGCTCCATGATGTGTCTTCTAGTTAAGCTTAATTGATTGAGAATGACGCTTTTAGATTGGAATAAGAATTCCTTTGGCAACCTTAGTGGTAACATTGATAACCTACAAAGCAGTTTGGAGGTTTACAGGGAGCATGTGAAACAAGTAATTGAAGGTGTACTAGATGATGAACATAGTGAAGAGTATCAATGAAATTATGATTTGCCTAATCCCTAAGAAAGTTGAAGATTTTAGACTTATCTCTTTATGCAACACTATACATATGCAAAGGTTATTGTTAACAGAAAGAGGGGTTCTGGTACAAAGCAGGCTTTTCTTAAGCTGGATTTGAAGAAAGCTTATGATAGAGTTTCCTGAGCCTTCTTAGCTAATAATATGCAGTTTTTGGGGTTTCATTCCAGATGGATTGCTAGAATGATGAAGTGTGTAACCTCTGTGGCTTATGAAATTCTTGTGAATGGAAGGATGGGAGAGTAATTCGATGGGAGGCATAGGCTACGACAAAGTGATCCTTTGTCCTCTATCTCTTTCTTATTGTCATGGAAATGTTCAATAGACGGCTCATGAAGGAAACAATTAACAAAAACGTCCTTGTTCCTAAAATCCAGCATGTGCTATGTTGCTTGCTGACAATGTGATTATGGTGGTTAAGGTCACCAAGAGAACTATTACTACGGGTGGTTAAGGTCACCAAGATAACTATTATTACTATAAAAGTTATTTTGCATGATTTTGAAAGCCCTGCTGGCATGAAGGTGAACAAACAAAAGTTTGAGATTTTTGCTAGAACCATGGTTAACTGCCACACGTTGAAAATTCAGAGGATCTTACAATGGTCTAGTGGGGACCACCCTTTGGAGTATCTTGCGCTTCCTCTGTTCTTGGGAAGCCTAACAGAAGATCTTTGTTTGCCACTCCTCACTAAAGTGAAAAAGAGGTTGGCTGGATGGAAGGCTCGGATCTTGTCCTACGCAAGTCGGTTATGCCTCATCTGGTATGTGTTGATGACCTTGCCTTATTGTTGGATGATGGCATTTAGATTGATAAAGGTTGTCTTAAAGGGAATAAAATAAGCTTGTATCAAATTTTTGTGGACTGAGGAAGCTGGTTCAATACACATGCATCTTGTTAAATGGGACCGACTGCGTATGCCTCTAGAGGAAGGAGGAGTTGGAATAAGAAGGCTGGAGGAAATGAGCAATGCGATGCTAGCCAGCAGATGTTATCAGCTTTTGACCAGTGGTGACCCTTGGAAAACATGTTAAAGGAGAGTATTTGAGCTTTCACAGTCTTTGGACCCCCAAGAGATCCCCTAATCAAAGCTGGGGCTGGAAAAGATTGCGATGGGAATGAAGCTGGATCCAAAACAAAGTTTGGGTGGAAAGTTGGGAATGGAGAACAAATTAGGCTTTGGATTGATCACTGGTCGGGGCAAGTCCTCATCAATAGAGTTGATGGGAATTGGTATGTGTTGCTTTGTAGTGAGTTAATATCAGTATTTGAGAGCTAACTCGTGTTAATCAAGAAAGTCTGTCCCTTGCCATTGCTATGCATCTTGGAGTGTCTATTGCTAACAGTAGGCTAAGGGATAATGAGGATGGTTTAGTTTGGAGTGATGATGGTAAGGCGAGTTTCAAGACAGGAGAGATTCTCAAGAAGTGTCAAATTCATGGTGCTATAGAGTGGTGGAAAAAGAAGATTTGGACTAGCCACACCCCGGCCAAGAGCTAGTGGCACTCCTACATTGCTTGTGAAGGTAGAGTACTCACACTTGATAGAATTCAAAAGGCTGGGACTCAACTAGCAAATTGTTGTTCATTTTATCTTTGTGCTAAGGAAACTAATGCCTATGTCTTAATAAAATGTAAAATAGCTAAGGAAGTTTGGAGGTGTATTGCTGCAAAGTTTGGTAGAGTGAAGTTTCCCCAAGGTGAGATTGCAGCTGATTTCAAAAGATGGCTACAAGCTAGGATATCGGAGAAGTGGAGGTGTCGGTGCTGGAGGATGACTTTCTTAATTGTTTGCTAGAATATGTGGTGCCTCAGAAACAAATGTTTCCGTGACCGTCTTGAACCCCAGATTAGTATGTTCAAAAGAGAAATTTGGAGGAACTACATGGATAGCTTTTCCTCTGTCAAATGTCCTCCTCAAACAGAAATTAAATTGAGAATTTTGATGAAAATTGGGCTCTACAATGTTGACACCATCGGCTTGGATAGAAATGGAATGTTAATTAACACTGTTAGAGCTCAAACCGAGCATAGACTGAAAATAGCTGTATTAAGCTATGTGGATAATGGGCAAATGGGATGTGTGGTGATTATCAAGGATCGTAGAAGGATTCATGAAGGAGAAATGAAAGTATTGGAGCACATTCTTAGATTCCATAAAGAATATGGTGGCGACTATGTAATCATTTTCCCTACTAAAGATTGGGTGAGGAATACTAGACAAAAACTGGAAGGAAGAAGGTCAAATGCAGGCTGGACTGGGTGTCTTGACCAAATTCAGATGAGAATTTTTGTGGAGCAGGGTGCTGCTACAGTTGACTTTGGACGTCTGATCATAGATTATGCCAATGCTCCTCATGACTATTTTGCTAACTTGAATATGTATAGGCATAGTTTGTAGGTTATGTTTGTTATCAAATTTTTTTGGTAAAGGGTTAGGTCAATTCTTTGTGCTCATTGTAAAGGTCTGTTTTGGACTTCCCTTGTATATATCTATTTTGTTGGAATGAAGGTAAAGGGCCTAACCCCCAAGCAAACTCTTTACTTTAAGTTATACCAACACTATTTCTTTTTTGAGAAATGCATTCCAATCTCAAAGTTGCTCTAGGTTGAATTGTTTTCCTAAACACAAAATGGCTGGTTGAAATAGATATTAGTATATACAAATGAATTTGTATATGAGAGTTTTCTAGTGGTTTTTTTTTAAACATATCCTCTAATGTATGCCTAGCACTTTATCTTCACATTCATTCATTATTTTATGTTAATTACTAGAAATGGTAAGAAAGAGAGAGAGAGAGGTTCTGTGTAAGCACCTACCTCTATAGTTGCTCCATTCTCACTTACATTTGTGGGAGAGAGTTTTTCTTATATATTCAGAAATTCAAATTTTGGGCACATATTTAGAAGGATGTGATCATTTAATGCCATGCACTATTTTCATCATCTTAATATTGTGTCCAAATAAAAACAGATCATTGACTTTTGCCACATGATTCTCTCTTTTATTAATTGAACAACCATATATTCTTTTATGTCACTATGCAGTGAATCTAAATTATCGTGCTGAAAATCCAACCTTCCAATTATTGTCTTCTTTAACTTCTAATCGCCATCCTTGATAGTATTTTCAACACCCCCATCCTAACCCAACTTTGTAGCAAAATGTTGAGCTTGGACCATAATAAATTGAAGTTACTAATTGGTAAAGCCTTGGTAAGCACGTCAGCAATTTGGTGGGATGATGGCAAGTATTGCACCTAAAGTTCTTGTTTGGTAGTCTAGTCGCAAACAAAGTGGACATCTAATTCAACATGTTTGTTCCTATTATGAAGCATAGGGTGCACAACCATATAGGTGCACTAATATTCTCATACTATATTGTAGGAATGGTAGATGAAGCAAGAGACAATTCATCTAATAAAAATTGTACCCAAAATCATCTGTTCATGAGCATCTATAGGAAAAATGAGAATTCTTCTTCCCTCAACTTCATGAACTGCCATATCTTAAAGCTCTAAGGGTCTTTCCAACCAACTTCATCATGGTGGGGGAGTTGTCCACTATTGACACCCAAAAACTATCATTCAATAAAAAAAGAGGTGTGAAACCAACTGTCTACACCACCTACCTTATCCACCACTCCAAAACCGGTCTCGTTGTGCCAACCCCTAATGCTAGTGATCAAAGGAAAATCTGATGAGGGTTGCCAAGAATCTTGGGGTGGAGGCCCTGCCTTTAAACCCTCTCTCGAAGCTTCTCTCAGACCCTCTCTCTACTGGTGCATCAAATCTAAATCATGTGGAAGATCCAAATAATCTAAGAAAACTGAAATCAAGTCTAACGGTTTCAAATCCAAATGGTAGCTGTGCAAGTTCTCTTAGATCATGATAATGCCTGAGGCTCATCTAGATAATGATAATGCATGAGCCAAGATCGACTAGCAAGTTAGCTGCTTTAAATGTGGAGCCAATAACATTAAATGTGAAGATCATTCTAGGCAACAAAATCATATTGCCATATCTTGTGGAGATCAGTATTGTAAATTGAAAGAGCATAATAAGAGGAAAGATTCATTCTCTAGTGTGTGTGTGTAATCCCTCAACAATTTTAGTGGATTTCTCTCTCTAACTGAGTTTATAGAGCCATAGATGTTGGAGTGTTCAATTTCAAACCCCATAACATTGTTCTTGTTCACTCTCTCTTTCTCTCTCCCTCTCTTTCTCTCTCTCTCTCTCTCTCTCTCTCTCCCCTGTTACAATCATGGTATCAGAGCAATAGGACAGGATCTTGGATTCTTCATTTGATTAAGTAGTATTGCTCGATTGGCCTTTCGGTTCCTGGTTTTCTTTCAGCACCATGGCTGCTTTAGATTTTAAACACATCACCATTTTAGATAGGAGTCACTTCCTTTTTACAAGAAATGCCTACCCCCAAGATTTTCCTAATGTGAAGTTGAATGCGACAACTTATTGTGGGAGTTTCAGTTTACTCTTCTTTCAAAAACTTAGTTAAGGTTTTATTGATCGGTTGAAGTTGTGTCCCTGTAAAATGTGTTACAAAAATAATGTTTATAAACTAAACCCTGAGTATGAAAACTGGGTATGCCATGACCAACTTCTCCTAACTTGGCTCATTTCATCTCTCAAAATCTATCCATGCCAAAGTCGTGATACTCAACAACTCATACGAGGTACGAAAGGGTCCTAAGAGAAGAGGTGAAGCCAGAATTTTTCATTTGGGGGGTGGGGTGTGGGCGGGGGTGGGGGGTGAATTATGGTTTCAAAAATTTAACAGGCACCGAAATATTACTTTTCGAAATTTTTATATGGGATGATAATAACATTTTTTAAAGTTATATGTAAATTTTTTTGTCTTTTTAGGGGTGCCAGGCCCTTGGCTCTGCCCTTGCCTAAGAGGACCTATGTTGTGCACCAATGGTCCAGAGTTATGTAGTTGAAGGAGCAACTACATGGTCTCAAGAAGGAGAAGATATATATTGATTAGTACTTCTACAAGCATAAAATGATATAACATCAACTTGCTATGGGCTCTAAATCTATGACAAAGAAGACATGATAGTTCATATTTCTTGTGGGCTCTCAATTGAGTATGCTACCTTTAAGACATCTATTTCTACATGCACTAATCCACCAATACTCTCTGAACTTCATGGGCTCCTTCTATCTCAAAAGGCTCCAATTAGAGACTTAGAGAGTGGCTCTAATGCTACTGTTCTTCCTTATGAAGATTTCAGGAGGAGCTAAAAGTGTTTCTTGAGAATAATTTTTATTGTAAAAAAACTTGAATTTCTAAAGCCCTGCACAATCCCGTGGGCCCACCACCGCTGGTTGTTCATTCTTTATCACAAGTTACGAAAAGAACATGCCAACAAAAAAGCTTTATGCAATTGTCCAATGGGTCCAAGTTAACACATTTGATCAAGTTATTGAAGGTTATGAGTTTCATTACTTAATTATTTAATCTGAATTGGTATAGTTTCCACCTAACCCTGACCCAACGACAACCACAAAGGGGAGATCTAAAAATCATGTGCCAGGAGTTTTTTTTTTTTTTTTTTTTTTTATAGAAGTTGAAAAATCTCATTCGGATGCGCACTTACCCGAGTAAAAAGAGTCCTAAAAAAAAAAAAGAAAACTGCTTTAAGCATTAAATTATGAAGAACACAAACTTCCTAATTCTGAAATCATAAACGCGGATTGACACGGAGTATCTTTTTGGCTTTCTTAAAAGTAATTGGAAAGACCCTGAGGGGGCAAGCAAAATTCTTACCAACATGATATTCTTGACATATTTCCAAATGGAAGAGTTTCATTATTTTTTTCCTATTAATTAGGTAAATAAATTTTTATAAACGAGCAAAGTGTCATTAGAGTATATATATATATATATATATATATCATCAGTCTGCAAGTATTTAGATTCTCATACATATAACTACATGATGAAAACACAGTGAAAGTAACAATTTAATTTGTCGTGTTTTCTTTTATTAATCCTTTTCCATTTTTCTCGCTGTATTCAAGCTCGGTCTTGCGGACGGCCGACGCGGGGTCTCTAATTTGCTACGAGGAGGTGTCCAAGGACAAGGATGTAAACCGTTTGGGTGCAGATCAGATCCCACTGTTGCCGAATTCAATTTAATCGGATGCTATGTAATTGGATTTGGATGTGAATCTTATTTTGTAAAACTAATTTCAGTTCCAACTGGCATATGATCCAAGATTTATTTGTAATCGGATCCTTGTTGGGGCCTAATTCAAAATTAATCAGACTTGGTTATGAAACTGCGTACCAATTTTTGAGTGTGATTAACAATCAGATCCAGATTTGTTTATCAAAATCCGCTAAAATGTATTTCAAAGAATATAGATAATAATCGTATATATCCGATCCGTTACTTTTCTGTCCCTACCAAGCGAAAAGCGGATTCCATCACCTGCAGAATGAGGTCGTAGATGGTTGGTGATGATTTAGCGGCGGGACCCAAGAATTGACAACCGAGAAAATTCCTACCCTTGGTTTTGGAAATCCAACGGTCGAATTAAGGCCTTATCCACATTAACCGTCCAAAATGGAGCTCCAACCTCCTTTATTCATGGTGGGCCTCGCCCCGCTTCGTTCAGGGCCATCCATTTACACCAACAAAAATTAAAATAGAATTAAAAAAGACAATTAAGCCCTCAGACACATAACGTCCTTATCTTGTTCCGCAAGACGATGGAGAGAGTACGGCTCATGACCCCAGTTTCTTAGGAGGTGTTAGTCTCTTATAATTAAAAAGTATTTCATCGAATGGAAACCCCAACCCGAGTTTTGGTTTTTCAAGCCTCCAATGCTTGGCATTTTAACAACCACATTTTCTAAGAGGTCGTGTAGTCGTGCGTACATGCTCAATTCAATTGGAGCATTTCTTAATTTTCTAGATCACTCCTCCGTTGTTAGTTAATCATGACCAGAAAGTAAAGCCAACCTCGACCCCGGACAAGCTGCAGAGCACCTTGTTAGCTGGTTGACCGAAGAATTTTAAATCTCTAAATAATAGTTGCAAATACTATAATAGAGCCATTGTGTTGCTTATATTTTGAATTCAGTGGCTTTAATAAATCACCCATAATCGTTTTGAGTTTGCCCATATATGAAAATGTGTATTCTTAGAGTATTATAAGCACAACAACAAGTAACGTTATCACTAGTATTATAAGCACAAACATGACTGCTTGTGATGAATAGGATTGTCAGTACCATCGAAGGTGCTGGCCGAGAGATCAAGTCCAAACATGACTGTAGTGAATGACACAGCCGCTCATTGTGCCAATCCACATATGGAACATAGTGGACAAATGGCCATTTCATGGTCAGGATCCAAAATTTAGAGAATCCTCTTTTCATAATAATTCTATCTTCCCTGTATCGGGAGAGGTGGAGTTTTAAGACCCTTTCCAGCATCTTCTTTCTCTCTTCCTTTAATAATGGTTTCCGCAAATGTTGGCTTGATGTCGATTTTCATTTCCATTGACGTTGTAACCCTTAAATAAAGTTGTTACTTTTTTTCCAGCCTGCTCCACCCCGATCAATGAAAAGAAATTATATGAAAAAAATAAATTTTTTTAATTACATTATGTATTTTTTAGATTTGAATTCAATTGGTCTAATTTAGAGTTTGAATTGGATCATAAAAAAATCAATAAAAAAAATTATATGAAAAAAATAAATTTTTTTAATTACTTTATGTATTTTTTAGATTTGAATTCAATGGGTCTAATTCAGAGTTTGAATTGGATCATAAAAAAAAAAAATTTTGTGACTCTCCTTATGTCCCTCCTCAATTGATGTGTCCAACAGTCAAAAGTAGAATAAAGTTAAAATTCAACGAATATATATATATTAATTTTATTATTTTTTGGGGGCTAAAATTAATTAGTCAACAGACACCCTTTAAACCCGATTTGATTGGTGGCCCTTGCAGCCAGCGCCACGAATCGAAAATATGGCAGTTGGTGGGTCACTGAGCATGGTCACGGGCATTTATGGAAATTAACTGAGTCTACTTGACAGTCTCCGGGAACCATTCTCCACATCTGCCAAATCACTCCCAATTGCTGGTGCAGTTCCTTCGTGCAGTTTGGCTCTTCTTCCTTTTATTTGGAGCCTGTAAATTCCCCCCATCTCCTTGTGTA
Organism: Nymphaea colorata; assembly: GCF_008831285.2. Classification (NCBI taxonomy): domain Eukaryota; kingdom Viridiplantae; phylum Streptophyta; class Magnoliopsida; order Nymphaeales; family Nymphaeaceae; genus Nymphaea; species Nymphaea colorata. The sequence goes on from NC_045140.1 coordinate 7,634,404, forward strand.
CTTCATCCAAGCCCTTCTCTTGTCATCATCAGTTGTTGCAATGTTGATACTCGGAAAAAGAGTCTTGTTCCGTTCATGATCACGTTTGTTGAGGCTTTCTCCTTCTTTGTCGGTTGTTTTTCTTCCTCGTGACACGCGATTTTAAGTCTCTTGTTTTTTTATCAATCGACGGCCCTTTTTTGGTGGTCTAGCTGTTCTCTGGGAAGTCCCGACCTGTCCCCTTTCCCCCTTTGTTTGTTGTCTTCCCGTTTGGGGTTGCTGTCTCTTTCCTGGCTCTTGATTAATTAAAGGCCATTTCTGTGCAAACTTGTGATCTTTTTTTCATTTTAATCAGTTGGGAGTTTCTTTCGATGCAAATCACCCTTTTGAATGTTTTAATGAATCGAAGCAAGGACTTGGGGAAGCGAAGCTCCTACCAATTGGGTACCTTATTGGTGGAAAGACCAATTTAGTTTCCTCTTTTTTAATTTTTTTTTCCTGGAAATGAACTCCTATTTTCGAGTGGAGGGGCCTTCGTTGAGTTCATCACATTCCTATTGTTTACCTATCTAAACAATTTCGCAGTTTTCTTGTCTCTCTCTGAGCCAATCATTTTCTCCAAGAGTTCAAATATTTCTTTAGAATCTTCGATGGGTAGCAACGTGGTGATAGTTTTCTGAGATTTTTGAGCTTAGCTGTGAAAATCTCCATTAACAGTGGATTTGTGAACAAGCAAAGCAAAGAGTTTCAGAAGGCAGGATCAGGGAAAACACAAAATGACAATTGCATCTCTTCCTGGTAGTTCAGGCTTGCTGGATCCTCCTCCTCCTCCTCGGGAGGGTGTGTCAGTTTTTAGTAATCGTTATGTCCTTGGCTTGACACTTACTGCTGGTATAGGTGGTCTGTTGTTTGGGTATGATACAGGTATGTATCCAAAACGATGATTTAGTTTTCTGGTTTTCCTGTCTTATACAATTTATGCATTTTTAATTTAAGACATAGTAAAGTTATGAAATCTTTAGTATTACGAGGAACATATCTTCTCCATTTTGAATTTTGAGCTTATAAGCTTATAGGTTAACAGTAAAAGGTACTGTCTACCACATCAAAAGCAAAAAGTCATTCTTCTCGTTTGATGTGATAGGCTGTAGGTGTAAGCCATTCAATTAAAATGACTGGGGAGATTTGGGGATTGAAAATGGTTCTCACTTCTCATGGTTTTTAGTTTGCACGAAAAGATTTGTGAAAAAAAAAAATCAGACATTTAAATCAAATTTGAGTGGAGAAACCGAAAAAGGTATGACCCTAATTTAAGATGCCTACAGATTCTGAAGTGTAAATCGGATTTTTATGATTTTTTTTTAATATCTAAATTTTAGAGATTCCTTATTCGATCGATTATGGGCGGATTTGTGAAAAGCAACCAGGAAATGATTGAAATGGTTGGATTATCATCTGGATAGCGGATCGGTTAGTGGCAGGACACACGCATTCAAATAGAATAATTTCTTAGGCCAAAGTTAATGTATACGTTAGTCTTATTTGCTGAAAGTTTTAGGTCGAGCTAATTTTGATGATTTTCTCCCTGTTCAGGAGCAATAAGGCATTGGTTAGACTACAGTAAACTAATGTGTCGTTTCAGATTGAATAAAAATTGTTCATAAGAATATTCTTTTTGTTGAAAGGACTTAACAAGAATGCATTATAAGGACAGTTTGTCTATAGATTCATGATACTAATGTGCTCATTTTACATAAATCTGCTTTACATGACCAAAGAAAAACATAAATTTTGTGTTTTCTGCAAAGAAAACTCTGCAGTTTGCTGTTGATTTCGCATATGCTTCCAGGAAGTTACATGTTTCTTTCCTTTTTTCCTTGACATGGGATAAAGGGTTGGCTGCTAAATTCAATTTCCATTCGTGGCATTTGGTACGTGGAGAGATCAACTTGGCAGGCTAATTGGGCTTCATCTCTTGATTTTTAGTGGCTTGTCATGCTCCAATGAGTGTCTTGGTCTAAAATGCCAATACATAATTATTTCCTGAGTTCAACAGTTTCGTGCAGTTTGGAAAAGTTAGTTACTTTTATATCTTAGCTTGATGCTTTGCAGTTCGCACAAGTGCTAAAAGGTGGCATAAGTCTCACCTCAGAAAATCGAAAGTCGTGGTAGTTTGGGTTTCAGCTGTCTGAATTGCTAACCCGAAAAATTGCTGTTGTTACATCTAATATATTTGTAGCATGTCTTTCTCTTAAGTGAATGAGTCCTGGGTTAGTAGTCTCTTCTTCTATTTTCTAAGTCTCTATGCGTAATTGGTGTCTATCTTTTTGCTGAATGTACCTTCTTTTTATTGATTACATGTGCATGAAAATGACGTTTTAGATTCTGAATTGCAACAGCAGTTTATCATCTATTTGATCATCCAACAAAGTGATTGAAAAATTTTCAACTGAATGGCGAACATATGTTGAGCATGTATTACATGCCTTGCTCTTTCTCTTTTTCTTTTTCTTTTCAAAGCTTATGTTTTCTGTCATCAATTTTTTTTTTGTTTTACTTAATGTCAAATATTTAATACTGTTCAAACTATCTTGAAGGTGTCATCTCCGGGGCACTCCTTTACATCCGTGATGAGTTTGAATTGGTGAATGATAGCACCCTTTTACAGGTTGAACTTATTTTTCTTCTTTTCTTTCACATGAATGTTGTATTGAACCAGTTTCTCTTTCCTGACCTCTTTGTCTCTAAACTGTTCAGGAAACGATTGTAAGCATGGCCTTGGTTGGTGCGTTCATAGGTTCAGCCATGGGGGATGGATAAATGATGCTTATGGCCGTAAAAAGGCAACTCTTCTTGCTGATATGGTCTTTATAGTAGGTGCAATATTCATGGCAGCTGCACCAAATCCATACGTTCTTATTTTTGGAAGGTTGCTCGTTGGCTTGGGTGTTGGCATTGCTTCTGTTACTGCTCCAGTATATATAGCAGAAGCTTCTCCTTCTGAAATAAGAGGAGGCCTTGTCAGTATGAATGTGCTGATGATTACTGGTGGACAGTTTGTTTCTTATGTTGTGAACTTTGCTTTCACTGAGGTTAGATTAACATATGATTTGCTTCCTTATCTTTTGTTATATGCAACAAACGTGCTTGTCCTTGTGTGCTAGCTTTTCTCTCTCATTTTTTTGACCCTTTCTTATTAACAATAAGGGTTTCCTGTAAATCCATAAAAAAAAAGAACTCTTAGCTTGATTATAATGCATGATGATTGCTTGGAAGTATATCTTTTTTTTTTTTAGCCTGTTGACCTGGGTACTCCATTTAATTTGCAGTTCCCTGAATAGGTCGGTTAGTAGTTCGCGTGGCAAATGCAAACCCAGTAGGGAAATTAGATGTACTTATTGGGCAATATTTTTTGCATAGGCTACATTCTGGACGTGTTGACATTGAAGATTTGTCAACTTGATATCATCTTTTTGAAGATCTTGTTCTGAAAAAAAATTATTGAACACTGAAAATTTTCATATTATTTCAGCAATAAGAAGCAGCCCTCTGGCCAATCAATATAAAATACTTTATATTTGCTTTTAGGATTCATGTTAACCAATCAATACAATTTTGCACATCTAGTTCAAAGTAGAAGTTTATTCATGGTATCTTATGTATACCTGGGTAGAAGTAGTATTTTGCTTTATGTCAGCTTTATTGTTTTCCTCTTTCTAATTAACAAACCATTAAAAACTCATATAGGAACTTGAGTCCATGAGTTAACTTTACAAAATTTGAGCATCTCACTGTTTTCGGCATTTTCTCAATGCCTATTACTATTAGTTGAAGCCTCCAACTGTGCCCAGTGGAGCTCTCTATCTCCTTAAGCTGTCCATGGCAATTGACACAAACATAGGTAAGCTTGTCTTGACACTCAGTGTAAAGCTGGAAAGCAAGGGCAGCTTGAAGGAACTGTAAGAGGATCTTGCCTAGTGGAAATCACTTTTGGGTGAAAGTTTCATGAAAATTGTAGAATTTAAATTGAATAATTTACAAAATGTTTGTTAACTTTTGAAGGAATAACAGAAACATACTCATGATTGAATATTTTATTTAGCTACTTGTACTGAGGTACACATAACACTAACTAAGCAGTTAACTGAAAATTTTTCAAATTTGAGCATCCACTCCGTTATTTTTTTGGAAGCTAATATCCTTTTTTTTTTTAATACTCAGTTTCAATATGACATGATGTTCTATATATATAATATAGTTTATATTAACTCAAATCGTTTCAAATTTCTCAGGTCACTGGAACATGGCGTTGGATGCTTGGGGTATCTGCTGTTCCAGCTGTCTTACAACTTTTTCTGATGCTCTTCTTGCCTGAGTCCCCACGATGGCTTTTCCTGAAGGTAAATCTCAAGCCAGTTTAGATACATGGGTATTGATCTCTACACCCTTATCTGAGCGACTTGTAGTGGTTATGGGCTTCTGGTTTTTTGGCGATTGCATTGGATCAGTGGAAATTCCATACTTTTATGTAAGTTATACTGGTTCATTCCATGGTTTCAGCTCTAAGAGAGCCTGATCATGGTCCTCAATTCATGTATGTTTGAAAGAAAACTCCAGAGGTTCATTTAGAAGAATATCTGTGCTTAACTGAGGAAGAGCAAGTTATGGATCTTAGACTCTGGTTGGTCTTGTTTGACTATTAGAGTGTAAACAGAGTTAAGGATGGTGATGGAATGATAACAAGATTGGAGATAGAAAACTGATATGGGACAGGCTTCATTGGCATCTGTTCTAGGAAGGGCTTTCTCCATCATCATTTCCACTTCCTACTTAACCCCCCTATCCATTCCTCCAAATAGTTAGAGCAATAGAGTGGACGAATGGTATTAAATACTTATTTGTACCTTCTCAAACCCTAATCTCCCTCAAACCTGTGTCATATAGAAAGCATTGATAATAACTGTTTCAGAGGAAGAGCTATTCTGAAGGAGCCAGACTCACCTCTTTAAAAACATAAATTTGCTTAACAAGAAAAAAGTAACAACTATGAAGCTGTATAAGCACCTGTTGCCTTTTCTTTTCATCATTCTTCAATTCATTATTGCATTCATGTGGCTTTCAAGGGCAGAGCCAAGGTAGGGCCTGCATGGGCCATGGCCCCAGCTCAAAAAAGTTTTTTTAAAAAATTTACATGTAAATTTTAGAAAACTTTACTTGTTTTATATAAAAAATTTGAAAAATGATATTTTGGTCCTAGTCAAAATTTAGAAACTTTAATTCAGCCCCCCTCATGAAAAATTTCTGGCTCTGCCCCTGATGGCTTTGTTCATGATTTAATGTATTTTTAGGGAATTTTACATTATTTTAAGCATGCATGAACACACACAGACACACATCCTCTCACCTATGTCACATGGGCGCTTAGTGCGGATGGGGCAATTTTTCAAAAATATATGTGTGAATATATGTATATAAATCGTTTGTTACATAGTTCTTTAACTATTTAGTAGTCATATTTATCTACATTTATATTAAACTTTTTGTATTAGAGATAGTTTAGTTATGTGCACATTACAATGGTCGGTTTTGATTCGATTCAGCTGACTGAATGGCACTTGCTGTGTCAGAGAAATGCCAGCGTTAAGACAGGTGCAACAGCCGTTTAGAAGTACCCATGTGACATAGCCTCACACACACTCATATATAATGAAAATTTAGGAAGTTAATAATTTATGTCTGTCTTTTTGGTCTGGTGTAAGTGCACCAGCACACTACTAGTACTCACTATGGCTCCTAAATAGAGCCTTAGGTGGTACATCTGATGCAGTTAGTGGATCTTTTCTCTACTAGTCTGGACCTTGTTCAAATTAATTGGTTGTACTACATATAGCCTCTGTTCTAGTTCTGAATTGCTCTACTTACACAGAATAAGAAAGAGGAAGCTGCTGTGGTACTTCGGAAGATATACAGTCCAGATCGTTTGGAAGAGGAGATGGATGAATTGTCTGCTTCAGCTGATGCTTGTCGGCAAAAGAATTCCATAGGCTACCTGGAAGTTTTCAGGACAAAGGAGGTGAGACTTGCACTCTTTGCTGGCGCGGGACTTCAGGTATGAATTCAATTTCTTTTTCTTGATGATGTCCCAATGTCCCATAGGGGAGAAAAAAATAAGGAGATATATTGAAAGGAAAAGGTTTCTCTGGAGATGTTTTATGGTGTGAGATGTTTTGTGGTGTTGCTGTTGCTTTCTAATCATGTAGCTTATAGAAGTTTGGCGTGAAGGATGAAGTGAGTACGTAAGAGTTTTTAGAAACCCATACATTGTTATCTTGTGTTTTACAACATTTTTCTTTTCTGAGCTTTTTCACCCAATAACCCAAAGAATTCGAGTCCCTTAGAGCTTTCTTGCAACATTCACTTTCACAGATACAAGGTTGGCTTCTCGGTTTTATCATGTCACCGTAAATGGAAACAAACAGGATGAAGAGGGTTTCCTCTCTTCAACAAAACCTTACAAGGGGAATATGCAAATATCTGATAATTCTTTCTGCACAAAACCTTGGCAGTTCTATGCTCACAGTTTTTTGATATGGCCGTTTAATCAAATGTTTTAGAATGACAAGCACATTGTACTAAGTCCATGAGAAGTAATCTTTCTAGGTCCAGAATTATGGTTGTGCCTGTGCATGATGAGTATTCTTTGGTGATGCTGTTTGTTACTTGAATTCCACGCACAAAATTAGCACCAAAAATTTCTTATACCTGATCAAGTTCAAGAGAAGATAGTCCGAAAAAAGTTGCACAAAAGAGATACTTTAATGCTGTTGCATAATCATTTCTTTAGTTTCCAAATCAAGGAAAAAAACAATTAGAGAGAATGAAAGAGGTTTATCCACGTACTTAATCTCACCTTTGATTCTTCTGCAGGCTTTTCAGCAATTCACAGGAATTAATACTGTGATGTACTACAGCCCAACCATTGTGAAGATGGCTGGATTTTATTCTAATAGATTGGCATTGTTCCTCTCAATGATTGTTGCTGGAATGAATGCAGCAGGAACAGTTCTTGGAATATATCTGATTGACCGTGCTGGAAGGAGAAAGTTGGCTCTAGTTAGTTTAGCTGGTGTATTTATATCACTTTGTCTGCTCTCGGGTGCATTCTTCTTTCAGTCAGATGGGCTATCCGCTAATCCTACCATGACAAGTAGTGGTGGCTGGTTTGCAATCATTGGTTTAGTTCTCTATATTGCTTTCTTTGCGCCTGGAATGGGTCCAGTTCCTTGGGCAGTAAACTCCGAGATCTATCCAGAAAAATATAGAGGTACCTGTGGTGGAATATCAGCAACTGTCAACTGGATCTCAAACTTGATTGTATCAGAAACCTTTTTGTCAGTTGTTGAAGCGATCGGGGCATCTGGAACATTTCTGCTGCTTGCAGGAATTGCAGTGCTCGCACTCATTTTTGTTGCCATCTTCGTGCCAGAGACTAAAGGTCTAAGTTTTGAGCAGGTGGAGAGGCTATGGAAAGCAAGGGCAACTGATAGCTCTAGCCATCTGCAATGCCTTCTGGAAGCAGGCCAGGAAGCGTAAATGGTAAATACTGGAGGTATCTCTCTCTCTCTCTCTTCATGCACAAACGAATGCATGTGCAGGGACACCAGTTGACCGATTGAATTGGAAACACTTTTCAAGTTTTAAGCCAAAAAACAATGTTGAAACTTGGAAAAGAAAACTTGAAAAGTGTGACCAATTCAATCAGTCAACTGGTGTCCCTGCACATGACTAGTTCACTGATTGAATTGGTCACATTTATCAAGTTTTCTTTTGCAACAATGGTTTTTGGCTTCAATTGGTCAGATCAGTATAAAATACCAACATCTCCTATGCATTTATATATGTTTGCATATAGATATATACACCATAGGGGCACGGGCTATGTTGCACGGGTACTGCTCAAATGGAGCAGAACCATACCGACCCGGTATTTATATTGGTATGCTGTTGGGTACGGTTTTGGTACAGTCAAAATCGTATCGGGTATGGTCAACGTACTCAAAACCGTACCCATTCATTTTCAGACTTGGTCAAAGTTGAGCGAGTCTTTTTTGGTCTTAAATTTATGGTTTTTTTACCCAGTGCATATAGTCTGGCTATGCATGATATTTAATAGTTACAAAGGTTAATTGTATATTTAATGCTATAATAATGAAGATGCTGTGATAGTGAATGTCAACTGTATATTTAATGCTATAATAATAAAGATTAACTGAGAAGAGGTGTGATAAAGGGAAGAGAGAGGGATGGACATCCCAGTTGTCGAACCTACTACATAAAGACTCATGAAGGGGTTTAATGAAAATTTCTATAGCTTGATTTTTAAATAACTTCAATATGACTTCTAAATAATATTTTCATCATAAAGACTAATTTTTTCATAAGTTATGAACAACTAAACAAATAAAAATCAAGATACATAAAAAGAACCACTAATAACATGTGGTAGTTATATTGAAGTTATATATATGTACACACGCACGCACACACAACAATCCCCAATACCTATGTTTTTTTCAAAAATGTTTTGTACCTGTACACGAATCAGTACCCGAACTGGTACCTATGTGACAGTGCACAGGCAGACACACATTTAAAGAACAACAATGACAGAAAATGATCAGTCAATTATGTTTTTTTTTGTTAAATTGTGAAATTTATATATGAATTTGTTGTAACGTAAAAGCATAGTGTAGGTGATTCATATGATCTCCAGAAGAACGGGCGTCTCTCCTCTCTGTGTTCTGTGTAAATTTCATAAGGCATGTCTTTGACTAAATCATATGGGTGCGGCAGGCTGCACCTGAGCCGGTTGCACTGTTAATGTCTGATGGTAATTCTATTGTAATGCAAATATATATATATATATTGATATTGTACATTTATATTGCAGCCGTACTTATGTGTGAGATTGGTCTATGCAGTGTAGAAAGTACGACTGAAATGACAAATTGCTTAAGAATTGCAGTCATTTCAGATTTCTTTATTACATGTGAAGGTCCGTCTGATGCATTATGTATAAACTCATCCAGATACGTTATGTATAAACTCATCCAGAATAATATTTGGAGTATCAGTAACATGCCTAAATATTTAAGCTGAAATTTGCAGAGCATTAAAGATTTTCTTCGTAACTTGTTTCTCCTTGATGAAGCCCCAAGACTTACCTGTCAATGGGCCATTGGAACCCTCCAGGGGTTCTACCATTTGACGTTTATATTGTCAGGTCTTGCAGTCACCAGGCAGATCAACATAATTCAAAAAACTTTAGCTGCTCATTTCCTTAATTTGGATGAATTAATATAAGAAACAGTTCCAGAACATGAGTTCCCGTTTTACATCTTTCTTCCTACTTTCTCCATCATTAGGATCTATGTCACATAGCGTGCTGCCGGTTAGAAATTTCTAATTTTTATGGTTGCTACCTTGCAGCTTTTTAGGACAAAATCAGGAGGATGGAAGTGCCAAAACCTTGGGCGCTGTAGAAGAATCCGTTCAGCAGATCAAGTAGCGCGTTATTTTCTGCACACATGAATTAAGGAAGCTTTTTCTTCCATATTTTTTTATTGTTAAATACAACATTCGTGGCTGGATTCATCCAGACAAGTACAGTGCATGAAATATTTCATTGCTGCTCAGAACTCTATGTCTCTCCCTCTCTCTCTCTCTCTCTCTCTCTCTCTTCTTCCCGAAATCCTTGACTATACCGTCCGTAGCCTTGGATTATAGTGGTTTTCGAGTTCTTTTGGGTTTTCTCATGTGGCCTTGATACATTTTGCTCAAATGATGTTCGTGTCAGTTATCCTTTTTTTTCAGCCAGCAATCATGGCTGCTCAAATATAACACTCGAAGACGTGAAATAACAGAACCTTCTCTGCAATCATAGGAACTAGCGACATGCATGGCGAAAATGAGTTGTTAATTCCAGAATGCTGCACCAGAGCTGAGTTAATTTCCATTATGTCTTTGTATTGACAGAATTTAGTTGTGCTTCCCTAAGAAAAAGTTTCGGGTGTAATATGAATATTGTAATTTTTGTGCTGCTAAAATGCTGTAAAAAAATGATTTTGTTAAACTATTCTTACCATGTTTTAAGTGGCAACTAAGAAGTCAATTTGAGCTGTTGAGGTTTGCCTGACTCTGTTAGAGGTCACTGAAGTATACTAGTGCTGAATTTGATCAATGGTAGGGAGCCTAATACTAGTGCTGAATTTGATCAAAGGTAGGGAGCCTAACTCCCAGCAACCTCTCATTGGAACTAGTGCAGAATTTGATGCTTCGCACATAGAAGTTTAAAGTGGATGGCACAATAAAGCTCTTGCTTTGTTCCTCTATCTTCACTAAACCCGTAACTTGGTGTAAATGCTGGCATGAATAACACGAAAATTATTCAATCATTTCACTCTTCTCATAACCCATGGTTTTATACAATTTTAGAATTTAGTGCCATCAAATTGTCAACTGAAATCTCATATGACATGGAAAATGACATCGACATCCACTTATTCAGATGATGAGCTTGCTTGATCCAGTCAAGTGTGAATTGCTTTATATGGCTGGTGGTAAGTGATAACTGAAATGGTGAATTATGACCTTGTAACAGTTGAGACAAAATTTGATGCAAAAGAGGGCTCCCGATCGGTTTCCGCTCCACATGCTTATCATGTGGCATAAAGAATATCAAAATGGTAACAATCCCGGCTGGAGCTTCATATATGCCCATGGACATAGCAATGTGTTATTGCATTGCAGTGTTGATATGATGCTACAACGTAAGTTTAGAGGATCCACCTGCAAACAATTCCAAACAGAAGGAAAGTAAGAGGACAAATTATCCACAGATGCACATGAACACATTACAGTTCAACATAGACACAAGAGAACCAGGTACCACAAGCAATAACAACTGCTTGTGCCTGACAGCCTGGCAATGGCCAGCTGACGTAAGCGCGAGTAAGAGAGGGAGAGATAGTGAGGTGCTTGCCGAAAAGAGTGCACCGTTCGAACAGTAGATGTTGTCAGAGTAAAAAGAGGGTTAGGCAGATATCGTGTCGAAATAGTAGAATGGACCAAAAAAAAATCTGGAACAAAAGAAGCGTTCTTTTTTTTTTTTTCCCTCCAACCTCACACAGTCTCTCTCCCTATTCCATTTCCGTGGCCCTATTCTTGTGGCATTGAGATTGAGTAGCGGTGTAGCCAATAGGATACTCTCTTCCCCTCTCTCATTCTCTACATATATGAGGACCGTCAAGCCTGCCACACATTTTGATCTTGCAGCCTGTGTGCCTTGGCTTCAACATTATATGTGTTCCTTTTCACAAATCTTACCATACTGCCTGAATACATATGTCCAAATTTGTAAGATTCAAAATTGAAATCACCAAATATTGGAAGTGCAAAGTGAATTTTGTAAGGGATTTAATTAATGTTTTAGTTATTCAGCTCTAAGATCAAATCTAAGCATCAAACTTTTTTGATATTTTGCGTCCAAGATTTGGGAAAAAAGGGAACTTAAAACACCAGAAGTATAATCTTACATGTGAGAATAAATAAATTAGTCCCATTTTGCAACCGGACTTCCAGGTTTTCTCTCCTTTGTAATTAGATTTGAAAAGGGAAATAAAGAACTGAAAACACCAGAAGCATATTTGGAGAGAGATGATTTACATGTAAAATGGTTAAACTAGTCCCATTTTGCAACTGGTATTTCAAACTGATAAGAACAAATACAACACTTGATCTTCGCCAAAAGCCTGTCAGGTGATACTACACTAGTCTTATTTTGCAAGTGGTCTTCCAGGATTCTCCCCTTTCGAGTTCCACCATCTTAAGTGGAGAAATTGGCTGTGGAGAAGAAAAATAATAAAAAGTGGAGGAGAGAGAGAGAGAGAGAAAAAAAAGGTGACAGAATGAGGGAGAAAGGAAGGGATGAAATTACTCACATGCACACGTATACAAGCTTCTCAACTGCGAAATTTTATGTGCTTCCTTTGAAGAATGGATGCAATTGATCAAACCTCAACTTTTAGTCATGGTTCAGTCTAGCTTGAAAGTGCCAAGCGTCCAGATATGTCTCTCTGCCACTAAGTTCCATGAATGAAGGACACATTAAAGAAGTATTTAATGGAGATGAAAGGTTTGTCTATGCAAATTTAACTCACCAGCTGGCTTCAAATAGCTGCATGAGCTTTCTTGCTTTCTAATCCCATTATCGCAAGAACTGCATAAAATGAAAAATGATACTCAAGGCGCAGCTGATAGTCACTGTATCTTGGATGCCTGGGCAATCACATTGTATCAGGCATTTTGCTTGGCAACGTTCCAAGAACTAACTCCTATCGACTAGTCTCTTGGATGTCCGAAGACATTTTCGTGCATATCATCTTGCAATTTTTCTAAAGACGCACACACACAAACACACATGGGTTTGGGTGGAGAGACAGTAAAAGCCTCACCTGCTGGATGGTTGATGATGTTGATTACGTCATGCACTTAAGGCTTCCCCCATCAATGGCCTTCCCTTGAAAGAATCATAGCTGTAGCTGTTCCAGTTTCTCCAACTAGAAATTGAAAGAATGATGACTGAGGCACTGGCAGGCTGGCAGTTCTCTTTTCATCACAGACATGCACATCCAAGATAGGCTGAGAACAAGTTCTGGCTTTCTGATCCGGACCTTAACTCAACAAAATTAAATAAAGAAAGAAATAAGCATTGATTTTCTAGGGATTAAACTGGAACAACATGTCTAATCTAACCCATTCGTGAAAGCAACAATAAATCATAAGACCTGTACCCAAAAAAATCAGGCTCTAGTTTCCACTTGGTCGCAGAACCAACCTGCTCTTTAAAAGGGGATAACACCATGTTCTTGATCCAGACAGAATTAAGGGCGTTGGTGGTCTAGAAGCTGCAGATATTTTCCTCTCCAGATATGTAGCATCTAATGCAGTGGCTCCATATATTACATGCACGAAGAGAAAGAGAGCTACGTCCATTTTGATCAGAGATGGCTTTTGTGTATATGACTTGTATATTTGTTGCTTCCGTAGTTGAAAAGGATATTCCATAATATTTTCATGGTTTAAGAAGAAATATCTCTCTGACGCTCTCTCACGTCAGAACCTGCCATCGTCAACCACATGAATTGAGCTTGATCCTGGAGTGCGTTGGCCTCCCCTGAGCTCCTTCATCCTCTTCCTTACATTTACAGCTCTCTCCCATTTCCCAGCTTCGGCATAGATGTTAGCCAGTAGCAATTGACAATCAGTATTCCCTGGATCAAGCTCCAGTATCTGCTGAACTATGCGCTCTCCGACCTCAACATTTCTATGGCTCCTGCATGCAAATAAAAGTGCTCCCCATGTTGAGATTGCAGGCTTCATTGGCATATTGAGAATCAGCTCCTCTGCCTCAATCAAATTGCCAGCTTGACCAAGAAGGACTACCATGCATCCATAGTGAGCAAGACTTGGCTTAATTCGATGGACTGTCCTCATGCAATTGAAAAAGTGCCATGCAGCATCCAACCAGCCTGCATGGCGACATGCAGTAAGCAAAGCAAGGAACGTGAAACTATCTGGTGCGACCTGTAACTGCTGCATCTCTGTAAACACGTTCAATGCCTCCTTCTCACATCCATTGAGGGCCAGTCCACGGATCAAAGCATTCCACGCAGAACTGCTTTTTGTTTTCATCCCATGGAAGATGCCAAATGCAGTGTCCATGCTTCCACAACGAGCATACATGTCCACAACCGCAGCACCAAGACTGCACTTCAGCTCAATCCCTTTCTTGTGCATGTACGCATGAAGTGATTCGCCCTGACGTAATGCTGCAAAGTCTGCACACCCCACCATCAAGCTTAACAAAGTGGCATCATCTGGCTCAGCCTCTGTCATTTGCATCTCGGCGAAGAGTTCAAAAGCCTCTTTAAGTCTCCTGCTCTGCGAGTACCCAAAAACCATAGCATTCCAAGAAACCAGGTCCCTTTCAGTCATTCTGTTAAATAATCTTCGGGCATGGTCCACCGATCCGCACCTACAGAAACCCACTACCAAAGAACAACATCCCACAACTGTTTCATTCTCCTTAAACAGTCTCAATGCCTTATCCATCAGCCCGCACCCAGAGTAAAAATGAACCAAACTGTTATGCAGTTTATCGTCTTCCAAACCACACTTGATAACATAAGCATGGATTTTCTCGCCTTCAAGAACTTCCATCAATCTAGTGCATGATGACAACACACTGGCAATGGTAATCTCGTTTGGTCGGATACTAGTGGTTCTCATCTCTCTGTATACCATCAGCGCTTCCTGGTAAAACCCAGCTTGCAGACAAGCTGAAATCAAGGCAGACCATGAGATCACGTCTTTGTCAGGCATTTCGTTTAGAAGCCTTTCTGCCTTTTCCAGGAAGCCTAATCTTACATATCCAGCGATCAACGCGTTCCAAGAAACAGCATGTCGATGGAGTAGACCATCAAATATTATGCAAGCAACGTGTATGCTTCCACAATTGGCATACATATGAACAATTCCGTTTAGGACAAAGGCATCAAAAGCAAGATGTTCAAACTTAATAACATGACAATGAATCTGCCTACCAGATTCAAGAGAGCACATACTTGCACAGGCAGACAAGGCAATGGCCACAATGTATGCATCTGGCTGTCCAATCTTGAGAAGGTCGGAAAAAAGCGCCAAAACTTCTACATGGCATCCCAATTGCTTGTAACCATTTAATACTGTGCTCCACGAGATCAAATTCCTCGTGGGCATTTCTTCAAAAAGTTGACGCGAACGCTCGACAAAGCCTTCGGCAAAACACCCATGAATAAGGGTGTTGTAGCTCACGACGTCGGGCTGAGGTATTTCCACAAACACTTTGAGTGCAACTTCCGCTCCTTCGCAATTGACGTACAACTGGAGCAAATTGTTCATCACGAAAACATCGGACACAAAGCCAAGCTTCAAAACCTGTCCGTGCATTACTCGTCCAGGTTTGAGTTGCTTGGTAGTAGCACATGCGCTCAGGATAAACGAGAAGGTGAAGGAATCGGGCACACCCGATTGACGGATCATCCGACGATAGAAGAGAAGGGCATCCTTCAGGTGAAGAGATTGCGTGCAGCCACGGATCATGGAATTCCAAGTGAAGGTAGAATTAACATCATTATCTGCAGCTGCAGCAGTGGAAGCATGAGAAGAGCAGAAGAGGGTGGAACTGCAAGTGCAAGGGTAGATGACACGGCGAAGGATCACATAGTTGGCTCGGTTGGGGTGGTTGGCGAAGGTGAGGCCGCATGTTTGTGTGAACCGTCTCATGCCTCTGCACCTCCATGCAGTGTGGCAAACTCTTCGCCATATCGATGCATTGTGAAAAGTGACGCGAGTACCTCAACATATTGGTTCATGAGATTTCATGATTCAATCGTTAACTACAAATCGAAAATTAAACTAAGAAAAACAGAGACAAACTGCAATCAGTACATAACAAAAACACCAAGTAATTTGTAACAATCATGCGATCAAAGAAAATTGAAGTGGTTATCTGTGTGAGGCATACGATCTAAGAAAATGAAGGTTTTAAAAATAGATTTCCAACTTTTGAAGGGGTAACAAAAACATGCTCCAAGTTAGTTTTACTACATTAGGTTAAATGAAAGAATTTTAAATTTAAGCATGTCGTTGTTATACCATCAAAAGTTGAACGCGCTTTTGTAAAACTTCCAAACATGTTAAAATCAAATTAAATAATGAAAGTATCAGTTAAATTCTTATAGGCATACAATCACAGAAGAATACAATGAAAGTAACATGACTTTTACAAACATATGCTGACTTAAGGGCGTAACCATATGTCATTGCTGCAATTCTATCAAAATTTCACGGGAACTGAACAAAATCATATTATTTAGGGTACGAGCGTAATATGATAATCAAATTGTAGATAGCATCTAAGGAATGTCAATGGATTGAATTTATATCAGATATCCAACGAACTGCTTCAAAGAATTTGTATATAGGAAAAAAAATTGAAATCTGATTAACAAATCCAAGTAACTTGGGATTTAAGATCAACATCCAATTGCATTCAGAACTTTTTTTTTTTTTCACTGCAAACGGGCAGGGGAATGACCTCATCCTTTTATTCGAAGGAAGAAAAAATACAAAAACTAACAACCGAATAAACAAGAACATGAAAAAAAAACAATAGCTCAGAGGAGCCCAGAAACATATGAAGAAAACTAATTACAGTAAAAAATTCTTTGATCTGCGAATAGTGAGACGATCTCAGCTGACAAAAAGCCATATGAAATTCTCAGGTCTGCTATTCTCCTCAGTGAAAGAAATTTAGCCATTGAAATATTAGATCAATTGCTCATCTTGCGGCCATATCTTCCACCTTTTATTGTTGGAAACAAGTGAAATGTGCCCACTATGAAAGGCAGTTGTCCAACTGAGAGGTTTCACTCATGATCAAACAGCCTTGTGATAACTCACAAGAACTTTGAACCATAACTCCATCAAACCGGATAATAACGACAGTAACAAAAGAATCATTCCAAACTGAGGAGGCCATCTCGATTAACCAACCAGAAACATAGTCACAAAGCCAGAAGGGACTGAAAACCTTAGTCTTTACCCACCAACAAACCATTTTTGCAACATGTTCTACCCATTCTTTGTTTAAATAGACTCAAAAACATGCTTGCCAAACTTCTCTCTTGGCCTTATCTATAGATCGATATTTATCTTTATGCACAACCTGATTACGAATGAACCATATTTTCCAAACCA